>NC_088345.1:18972500-19012500 GCF_036884655.1 Musa acuminata AAA Group
TGCAGCGGAAATCTTTCAGCGATTAAAAATGAAAGCTGCGTTTGTTGAATAAAAGCGATTTCGATGTAAAAGTCGATCTTAAGATTAAGCGCAGTTTACGCAGTTTGCGTCTAAACGTAGTTTTACGTCTAAACACAGTTTGCGTCTAAACACAGTTTGTGCCTAAACACAGTTTGCGTCTAAACTCAGTTTACGTCTAAACGCAGTTTGCGTCTAAACATAGTTTGCGCAGTTTACGTCTAAACGCAGTTTTACGTCTAAACGCAATTTGCGCAGTTTTAGAAAGATCTGAACTTAGAAACTCGTTCGTAAAAGCACAGAAGACAGTTTGCAGTTATAAATGGAATCAGAACGTAAACGTAAACTGCAATGTAAAGATCGTACGAAAACACCGATTTACGTCTGAATGCAGATTCGAAAAAATCAGAACTTAGAGACTTGTTCGTAAAAGCGCAGAGGGCAGTAGCTATGTAGGAGGTTTGCAGTAATGATAAAGTGCTCAAAGTAAAAGCAAACCAGAGATTTAGAGTGGTTCGGTCAGTCTTGACCTACTCCACTTTTGGCTTCCTCCACCGACGAGGTCACCGACGTCAACTAGAGGCCTTCCTTCAATAGGCGAAGGCCAACTGCCCTTTTACAGTTTCACTCCTTTTGACGGGATCAGGAGACAACCCTTACAGAACCTTTCTCTCCTCTCTTTACATCTCAAGACTTTGAAGAACATAAGGAGGAGAACTTAAAGGCTTTTCAACAATTTTGAGCTCAAGAATCACAGAGAAGATCAAGATTTCGATGTAGGTCTCTTGCTCTTTCTGTGCTGAATGGGTGGGGTATTTATAGGCCCCAACCCAGTTCAAATTTGGAGCTCAAAACGATCAAATCCCGGAATTCGGGGATCAGGCGGTTGCACCTCCTGACTGGAGAGGTTGCACCGCCTGGCAGAGCTCGGAGACTGAGCCCAGGCGATTGCACCTCTCTGTTAGGGGCGGTTGCACCGCTTGAGTCTGGCTCAGAGACTGAGCCCCAGGCGGTGCCACCTCTTGACTGAGGCGGTTGCACCTCTCTGCCAGAGCTCGAAGACCGAGCTCAGGCGGTGCTACCTCTCTGTCAGGGAGGTTGCACCGCCTAGTCTAGCTCGAAGACTGAGCTCAGGCGGTGCTACCTCTCTGTCAGGGAGGTTGCACCGCCCAATCTAGCTCGAAGACTGAGCTCAGGCGGTTGCACCTCCTGGCTGGGGCGGTTACACCGCCCAGTCTCGCTGGGAGACTTAGCCCAGGCGGTGCCACCTCCTGGCCTAGGCGGTTGCACCTCCTGGTGCAATCAGGGTCCGAATGGTTAGCTCCATTCGGCCCAATTTCAATCTTTTCAGGGGCCCAATTGCCCCAAGATTAAGCTAATGGGATCACCTCCCATTTTCCAACTTAATGAACGTGCTAACTACGATTAAATCTAAGACAATTTCTGTAGCTTTGCTCCGATGCGTCAATCGCTTCTTCCGGCGAGTTTCTGGCGAACTTCCGTCGATCATCCGATGAACCCTCGGTGATTCTTCTGCGGACTTCCGGCAAACTCCTGGACTTTGCGACGATCCACTTGGCGAGTTCTGACGAGCTTCGCTTGGCAAGCTTCTGGACTTCTCGGATCTGTTCTCGCATAACCTCCGACGACCGTCCGAACTTCCGTCGAACTCTCGAACTCCCAACGTGTTCATGAACTTGACTCCGGCGCAACTCCTGCTGCTTGTCTAACTTTCATCGTAGTTAATCCTGCACACTTAAAACAAAACTTCGATCGAGACAATTAATCCTAAGCAATTTAACCAAGTTGTCCGCCATGTCATTGGTCTCTCGACGCTTCGTCCGATTCTTCGGCGCATCGTCCTCTCCTGCGGCCTATTGCCCAATCGGCCAGTTGACTCCGCAACTCTGATATCCTTAGCACAATACCCGCTCTTCTTGGCCCGATGCCCGAGTCCACTGCCCGAAGCCTTCTGTCGATATGTCGACCGATCCACCGGCCCGACGTCCAATCTTCTGACATGTTCCTTCGGCACAACATGATTTTCCTGCTTTAATTGTCTCATCCTGATCGAAGCATCCTGCGTCACTCAAAACGCAGATTAAATCATAAACATATATCAAGTAGTTTCATCATCAAAATACGAGATTCAACAATCTCCCCCTTTTTGATGATGACAACCACTTGATGACGGAGTTAAACTTAACTCCCGGAGTTTAAACAAACTCCCCCTATCAATATGCCATATTGATAGAACCTTGAATTCAAACTGAATTCAAGTCATTGCAATATTCATCATGAATACTTGCAACACGTCGACATGAACATATGCATAAACTTATGCATCACATGTCATGTCATCAACATACTTCTCCCCATTTGTCATCAACAAAATGGAGAAGTACCACAATCAAGTGTGTGTGATATTGGTTCAACTCATTGCATTAAAAACATAATATCAAGTTTTATCATCATGCAATCTTGGAGCTATAAGATTTAGCAAGAGTTACATCATGCTTAGAACATTCATGCTATCAAGTTTTAGATATGCAAGTTTTATAGCATATAAGATAGCACTTTTGGTAATGTTCAAGATAGCAAGTTCTATATCATGCAAGCTAGCAAATTAGAGATGTTTAAGAAGGCAACTCTTGCTTCTTGAAAATTTTGTTCACTTTGCTAGATGTGCAAGTTAGCATTTTTGCCTCTTGAGATAGGCAAGATAGCACATTAGCTTCTTTCGAGATAGCAACTTTTTGCTTCTCTTTAGACCAACAAGCTAGCAATTTTTACGATATACAAGTTTCACAATATATAAGCTAGCAAAAATTTTGAAAACAAATGCAAGATAGCTTTCTTGTGTAAGCTCATGATTCTTGCTTCCTATTGCAATGTGCAAATTGCAAGTTTTGCTTCTTGAGATATTCAAGATAGTGATGTTCAAGAAGACAATTTTTCTTCTTGAAATAAGCAAGTTAGCAATCTTTGCTACTTAAGATAGGCAAGCTAGCAATCAAGTTTTTGCATCTTCTTGACTTGTACAAGCTAGCTATCTCCCCCTTTGTCATTGTCAAAAAGAAACGAAGAATACAGTTTTGTAGTTCTTTTTCCTTTTACAATGATTTCAAAATCATGACAAAGGATGAATAATCAAGTCATGAATGTCAAGACAATTTTTCATCATGAATATCATTGCATGCATCGTTATCATAGGTTGAAGTATTACATGCATAATTTCATATCATCATTCATAATTACATTAATGTTTCAATATAGCATTTTTTTCTCAAAGTGTGTAACTTAGCACTCATAGCATTTTAAATCATGATTTACATCATATGCAATACATCACATCATAATTAGAAAGCACAAGTATTGCATGCATAATTGCACATCATAAATATATCATGGTGGTATCAATTTTGTCAAATTATATCCTACCATACATGATTGAAACTTCTTATTTGTATATATCAAAACAAATTAATGAATATTTCATGTATTCTTCTCTTCACATAAGGAATATCAAGAAGAATTATTAGGTGATGAGATAAACATTTCATGAATACAAGGAATTGCATAAAAATCATATCATAAGTGTTTCATGTATTCATATTATCACCTGAAGCATACAGGACAACAATGCAAAGAAATCATGTCATGAAGAATATCAATGTGAAAATTTAGCAACGATCACATGATACAATCGCAAGGCATGATATAATTATGCGACATATCATGAGATGATAATTTATCATATCAATGAAAGATATCAATGAGGATCAATTCGTGAATACCAAAGATATGATTCATGGTTCACTACAATTCTTCTTAACAAGTTCACGATCAAGATTCATATAATTCTTAATAAAGCAAATTAATGTACAATCATCACACAAGACATACAAGGCGAAGAAATCTTGTTATTTCTGTATTATGAAATATATGATATCAAGGCTCATGATTCATTTGAAAAGATATAGTACAAAGAGCAACTTGAAACATTCATATCAAGATCACATTTTAAAATATTCCAAGTTTCAAGATATCAATATGACACTTCATTGAATTCTAAGAAATCAAAAGACAAGTTGCATTTCATTTGAAGAACTCCTTTTTGATAAATGTAGGGAGCATAATGAACGATCTTGATTTATAAAGAGCTTCATGTAATAATTATCAAGATCATGATTTTAATAATTATTTTCTTTAGCAAAACACTATCATTCATATTTCGAAATGGAATTTATAAGCAGGAATCATTTCATCAAATCCATTTTAGAAAAATATTTTTCATAAGTGTATGAGAAAATCCGATTGTTATGATACCAATTGTTAAGTGAATCCGAAAATGAAATTAGTACTTTCATGCATTCGGATAAGATTTTGCTATAGATTTTCAAGTTCAATTATGAAGATAAAACATGCTCATGATCATAAAAATTTATGTTTCCAAAAAATATAATTTCCAACATGTTATAGTGTAAAATCATCATGGCAATTAAGTGTTTTGAACATTGAATCAAGAATGTCCGAAAAATAATCTTAACACGTTCATGCATTCGAGCATATTTTTGCCATAGTTTTTCAAATATACTCATGAGAATAACACATGCTTATCATCGGCTTAAAATCTCATGCATAAAATTGTTAATCAAAATTTTTAATTTCATCATTATGCATTTCTTCAAATCAAACATGATCTTTAATCAAAATCGAGAAATAACAATGGAAATCAACGTAATACACATTATTACTTCTTAACCATGATTTCATATTTTCAATCAAGATCATTTTATTTGTTTATCATAAAATATGAAATATTATCATTTTCGAAATTACTTAGTATGATCATAATATTTTTTTTTTTTAACATGTAATTTTTAAGAAAATTAATTCTAAACTAAAAGAGAAAAATACATCATGAAAGCATCAAGTAATTTCAAAATAAATTAGGGGGATTTCGATTACCTCATCATTGTAGGCTGTTAAGGCATAGTTTGCCGCCTTGCTTTTGTTGACTTTCTCTTCTTCGGAGGAGCTCGATTCATCCCAATTTTTGTTCTTCTTCTTGCGTTTAAAGCAAGTAGTTCGATTCTTTTTTCTTTTTAATTTTCGTTTCATTTGTAGTTTAAGTTCACCATCACTTGAGCTTATGCTCGAGTGGTCTTCAAATGTTCTATGTCCCAAATCCTTCCTGTTCTTTGGAAGGTTGGTTTGTTCATCATTGTCCTCATCACTTGAGTCATCGCTCAAGTGGCATTCATTTGTCCAGAGTTTCAAATCCTTCCTGTTCTTTGGAAGGTGATTGTGTTCAACATGTTCATCATGTGCATTGTGCACCATTTCATATGTCATCAATGAACCAATTAGTTCTTCAAGTGGTAAGTTGTTTAGATTTTTAGCTTCTTGTATTGCAGTTACTTTTGAATCCCACTTTTTAGAAAGAGAACGCAAAATTTTGTTTACGAGTTCAAAATCCGAAAAACATTTTCCAAGAGCTCTTAAACTATTGACGACATCCGTGAAACGGGTGTACATATCGCCTATAGTCTCGCTTGGTTGCATTTGAAAAAGCTCGAAATCATGCAATAAAAGTTAACTTTCGAGTCTTTGACTCTACTAGTTCCCTCGTGCGTGATTTCAAGTGTTCGCCAAATGTCAAAAGCCGTTTCGCACGTGGAAATCCGATTGAACTCATTTTTGTCCAAAGCGCAAAATAAGGCATTCATAGCCTTTGCGTTTAAAGAAAAATACTTCTTTTCCAAATCCGACCATTCGTTCATCGGTTTAGAGGGAAGTTGAAAACCGTTTTCAACGATATTCCATAAATCCAGATTTAGAGAAATCAAGAAAACTCTCATTCGAGTTTTCCAATAAGTGTAGTCCAATCCGTTAAAGAACGGTGGATGAAAGATCGAAAAGCCCTCTTGAAGAGCCATTTCTCTTGGGTGTAAATCCGAAATGAGAAATACCCCGCTCTGATACCAATTGTTAGGATCGAGAGCACTAAGAAGGGGGGGGGGGGGTGAATTAGTGCAGCGGAAATCTTTCAGCGATTAAAAACGAAAGCTGCGTTTGTTGAATAAAAGTGATTTCGATGTAAAAGTCGATCTTAAGATTAAGCGCAGTTTACGCAGTTTGCGTCTAAACGTAGTTTTACGTCTAAACACAATTTGCGTCTAAACACAGTTTGTGCCTAAACGCAGTTTGCGTCTAAACTCAGTTTACGTCTAAACGCAGTTTGCGTCTAAACATAGTTTGCGCAGTTTACGTCTAAACGCAGTTTTACGTCTAAACGTAGTTTTACGTCTAAACGTAATTTGCGCAGTTTTAGAAAGATCTGAACTTAGAAACTCATTCGTAAAAGCACAGAAGACAGTTTGCAGTTATAAATGGAATCAGAACGTAAACGTAAACTGCAATGTAAAGATCGTACGAAAACACCGATTTACGTCTGAATGCAGATTCGAAAAAATCAGAACTTAGAGACTTGTTCGTAAAAGCGCAGAGGGCAGTAGCTATGTAGGAGGTTTGCAGTAATGATAAAGTGCTCAAAGTAAAAGCAAACCAGAGATTTAGAGTGGTTCGGTCAGTCTTGACCTACTCCACTTTTGGCTTCCTCCACCGACGAGGTCACCGACGTCAACTAGAGGCCTTCCTTCAATAGGCGAAGGCCAACTGCCCTTTTACAGTTTCACTCCTTTTGACGGGATCAGGAGACAACCCTTACAGAACCTTTCTCTCCTCTCTTTACATCTCAAGACTTTGAAGAACATAAGGAGGAGAACTTAAAGGCTTTTCAACAATTTTGAGCTCAAGAATCACAGAGAAGATCAAGATTTCGATGTAGGTCTCTTGCTCTTTCTATGCTGAATGGGTGGGGTATTTATAGGCCCCAACCCAGTTCAAATTTGGAGCTCAAAACGATCAAATCCCGGAATTCGGGGATCAGGCGGTTGCACCTCCTGACTGGAGAGGTTGCACCGCCTGGCAGAGCTCGGAGACTGAGCCCAGGCGATTGCACCTCTCTGTCAGGGGCGGTTGCACCGCCTGAGTCTGGCTCAGAGACTGAGCCCCAGGCGGTGCCACCTCTTGACTGAGGCGGTTGCACCTCTCTGCCAGAGCTCGAAGACCGAGCTCAGGCGGTGCTACCTCTCTGTCAGGGAGGTTGCACCGCCTAGTCTAGCTCGAAGACTGAGCTCAGGCGGTGCTACCTCTCTGTCAGGGAGGTTGCACCGCCCAGTCTAGCTCGAAGACTGAGCTCAGGCGGTTACACCTCCTGGCTGGGGCGGTTGCACTGCCCAGTCTCGCTGGGAGACTTAGCCCAGGCGGTGCCACCTCCTGGCCTAGGCGGTTGCACCTCCTGGTGCAATCAGGGTCCGAATGGTTAGCTCCATTCGACCCAATTTCAATCTTTTCAGGGGCCCAATTGCCCCAAGATTAAGCTAATGGGATCACCTCCCATTTTCCAACTTAATGAACGTGCTAACTACGATTAAATCTAAGACAATTTCTGTAGCTTTGCTCCGATGCGTCAATCGCTTCTTCCGGCGAGTTTCTGGCGAACTTCCGTCGATCATCCGATGAACCCTCGGTGATTCTTCTGCGGACTTCCGGCAAACTCCTGGACTTTGCGACGATCCACTTGGCGAGTTCCGACGAGCTTCGCTTGGCAAGCTTCTGGACTTCTCGGATCTGTTCTCGCAGAACCTCCGACGACCGTCCGAACTTCCGTCGAACTCTCGAACTCCCAACGTGATCATGAACTTGACTCCGGCGCAACTCCTGCTGCTTGTCTAACTTTCATCGTAGTTAATCCTGCACACTTAAAACAAAACTTCAATCGAGACAATTAATCCTAAGCAATTTAACCAAGTTGTCCGCCATGTCATTGGTCTCTCGACGCTTCGTCCGATTCTTCGGCGCATCGTCCTCTCCTGCAGCCTATTGCCCAATCGGCCAGTTGACTCTGCAACTCCAATATCCTTGGCACAATACCCGCTCTTCTTGGCCCGTTGCCCGAGTCCACGGCCCGAAGCCTTCTGTCGATATGTCGACCGATCCACCGGCCCAACGTCCAATCTTCTGACATGTTCCTTCGGCACAACATGATTTTCCTGCTTTAATTGTCTCATCCTGATCGAAGCATCCTGCGTCACTCAAAACGTAGATTAAATCATAAACATATATCAAGTAGTTTCATCATCGAAATACGAGATTCAACAGGTTCCTACAGAACTTCTGACGAACGTTCGGACTTCTGTCGAACTCTCAAACTCCCAATGAGATCTCAATCTTGACTTTGGCACAACACCTGCTTTATGTCTTACTGCCATCGTAGTTAATCATGTACACTTTTCTCAATATATAGATTAGATCAAACAACTTACAATTGACATCATCATCAAAATCCGAGATTCAACAAACTTAACTTATCAGTTTGATACTTGAATTCAAAGGCCTTGAATTCAAGAATGTCTTTTCTCAAGTATGGCATATAGATAGGGGGAGTTAAGGTTAACTTCGTCATCAATTAATTGTCAGCATCAAAAAGGGGAAGATTATTGAATCTCGGATTTTGATAATGAAATCAATTGGTAAATTGTTTGATCTAATCTACATGTTGAGAAAAGTATGTAGGATTAACTACGATAGCAGTAAGACATAAAACAAATATTGTGCCGGAGTCAAGATCGAGACTTCGTTGGGAGTTCGAGAGTTCGTCGGAAGTTCGGACGTTCGTCGGAAGTTCTGCCGGAACTAACCAAGAAGTCCAGGAGCTTGCCAAAGAAGCTCATTAGAACTTGTTAAGAAGATCATCATAAAGTCCAGGAGATTGCTAGGAGTCCGCTGGAACATTGTCGAGAGATCGTCGGAAGTTCGCCGGAAGATCACCGGAAGAACAATTGATGTACCGGAACTAGAATGCTTTGTTAAATATCTTAATTATTATAGTTAGAACTTAAATTGAGTTGGGATTGGGAGGTAATCCCACTAACTCAGTTAGGGGTCAACTGGGCCCTTAATATGGCTGAATTGGGTTGGATTGAACAGCTCATTCAGCACTTAAAACCACGACCAGCAATGGCATCGCTTGGGACTCGATCTCCTAGGTGTTCTAGGCAGTGGTACTATTGACAATTAATGCTGCCAGCGGTAGTACCACTAGAGCTCGATCTCTAAGCTTTGTTAGGCGATCGTACTGCCCAAACTGGACGCTGGTACCGCCTAGTGTCAGAGTGACAGGTGGTGGTATCGCTAGTACCCCGGAAAATCAGGATGAGACACTTTTTGACTTCAATTTGAAGCCATTGGGGCCTATAAATACCCCACCATTTTCTGTATGAAAGGGCACGAAAGTGAATTCTTGGGGTGTAAAGTGTTGTAAAAGTGAGAAGAGTCCTCCCCTCCCTCTCTTAGCTTTGTAACCATCCAAGAAAGAGGAGTGAGGCTTGTAAGGGTTATCTCCTAAACTCGATAAAAGGAGAAAGAGCTGTAAAAGGTGGTTGGTCTTCACCTATTGAAGAAAGACCATTAGTGGACGCCGGTGACCTCGACGGAGGAGGAATCGAAAGTGGATGTAGGTCACAATGATTGAACCACTCTAAATTCTGGTTTACATTTTTATTTGAGCAATTTACATTACTGCAATCTTCCTTAACTTTCTCTTTACACTCTTACGAACGCCTTCAAGTTTAATATCTTTCCGAAACAGATTTAATCGAAACAAATATTTTTCGAAATCACCGATTTTTTCACTGCACTAATTCACCCCTCCCTCTCCCCTCATAGTGCTGCCCTTGATCCTAACAGGGCAGTGGTACCGCCCATACATAGTCTTCGAGAGACTATCAGGCGATGGTACCGCCCAATGGCAGGGTGTCAGGTAGTGGTACCGCCTAGTGTCAGTGCTGCCGGTGATAGTACCGCCCAGCACAAGCAGTGGCACCGCCCAACACAAGCGGTGGTACCGCTAGTACCCCAAAAATCGAGGATGAGATACTTTTAGGCTTTAAGTTTGAATTCACTTGAGGCTTATAAATACCCCTCTCATCCCTGGTTAGATAACACAAGAATTGAGAGCAAAAAGAAAGAAAATGCTATTATAACATTGTGAGAACTCCTCTAGCTCTAAGTGTTAGTGTAGTTTAAAAGAGGAGTAAATGAGGGTGTAAATGTTCTCTCCTGAACTTGTCAAAAGGAGAATCAAGTGTAAAAAGGTAGTTGATCTTCGCTCGTTGAAAGAAGATCGTTAGTGGATGCCGGTGGCCTCGATAGAAGAGGAATCAGTAGAGTGGAATTAGGTCACGACGACCGAACCACTATAAAACTTAGTTTGCATTTCTATTCTTGCTATTTACCTTCACTATAAACTACCTTACTTGCTTTACTTCCACTACGCTTACAAACATGTTTTCAAGTTAAATATATTTCCTATACGGGCTTTGTAGATATCGGTTTTATTGAAACAATTTTTTTTTAAAAACTGACGTTTTTATCCACTGTACTAATTCACCCCCCCCCCTCTTAGTGCCGACTCGATCCTAATAATTGGTATCAAAGCCACGTTTTTCTCATTTGGTTTAACACATAAGAGAAATGACTCTTTTCGGCTTTCAAGAGGGTCGCTCTATCATTCGTCCTCCTATATTCAATGGGACGTACTACACTTATTGGAAAACTCGAATGAGAGTTTTCTTACTTTCTATGGATTTAAATTTATGGAATATTATCAAAAGCGATTTTCAAAAGTCTTCTACTCATAGAATAATTTGGAGAAGAAAACTTTTTCTTTAAATGCTAGAGTTATAAACGCTCTATTTTGCGCTTTGGATAAAACTGAATTCAATCGAGTTTCTATTTGCGAAACATCTTTTGACATTTGGCATACACTTAAAATCACACACGAAAGCACAAGTAAAGTTAAAGGTTCGAAAATCAATTTTTTGATGCATGATTTTGAATTGTTTCGGATGGAACCAAGTGAGACCATTGGAGACACGTACACCCGGTTTACAAATATCGTCAATGGTCTAAAAGCACTTGGTAAATGTTTTTCTAGATCTAAACTCGTTAACAAAATATTGAGATCCCTTCTAAAGAGTTGAGATCCTAAAATAACAATCATTCAAGAGAACAAAGATTTAAACTATTTTCCACTTGAAGAACTTACCAGGTCTTTAATGATATATAAAATGAGTTGTATGGCACAAAACGAACATAAGAACAACCTTCCAAAGAACATAAAGGATTTAGCACTTCAAACAATAAGATGATGATGACTTTGAACTTCTCACTATAAAATTTAAAAAGTTCATGAAATAAGAATTAAAGAATAAAAATGAACTTAAAAAGAAGTTGCCAAAGAAGAAGAAAGTATTCAAGGCAGCTTGGGATGAATCGACCGATGACGAAAAGCAAACCAACAAAGACAAAGTGGTGAACTATGGCTTAATAGTTTTCGATGACAAGGTAACCAAAATCGCTTTACTTTATTTTGAAATTACTTGATGCATTTCATGAGTCGTTTTTAAATTAGTTATATATATATATATATATATATATATATATATATATATATATATATATATATATATATATACATATATATACATATATATTGTGAGACTATGCTTATCTTTCTAGTGATTTTGAAAATGATCATGAAAATTGTATGTTTTATGATAAAAGAATAAAATGTTAGATCTAATGCTTGTACATCTAATAAGATTAATCTTGTGTATGTTTTTAAGAAGCAATAATGTGTATCTTAATAATTTTCGTATTGCTTTTCGATTTCGTTTAAAAATATTTTATGTTTGAAATCATACTTGATGATTTAATGATGCATAATGATTTGAAATCTTATGTTTTGAAATTACGTATTACACTTTTGATCTTATATCTTTCATGACATGATTTCTTTATATTTATCATTTGTATATCTCATGATATGATTGAATCATTGATGCAAAGAAGGACAATACATTACTATAACAAATAAAATGATTTTTATTAAAAACGCTTTATGAAATCACACTTGATGAAATAATATAATGATGATTTAAAATCATGCTTAATGAGTTTATATTTCGAAATTATGCATGATGATTCTTGTGATTTATAGCTTACTACTTTTTCGGTTTTAAATGATGATGCTTGTTTTTATTTGGTATAAATGACAAAGGCATGCTTGTATGAAATAAATCACATGAATTGAAACAACTATAAAGAGGAAAGTATTTTTCTTGAAAAATATTTTTCTCTATCTTATCGAATTTTGAATAAGAGATTGATAAATATATTTATATTATTTTAAATCTCTTGAACTATGAAAGTGATTTTGATGATTTGATGATTTAAATTTGAATAAATTTTTATCTAAATCATGATCTTGATTCCTTGATATTTATAAATTAAGATTTATTATGAATCAAGATTTTTCATTAATTCTCCTACAATTCTACTTGGTATTTTCTTAAGAGGAGATTTTCTATATGAATTATGAGATTTCTTATGCATGAATCAATATATTCTACCATTCTATCCTCATATATTTACAAAAGAAGAGATGTGTTTAAATGAATCATGATTTTTCTTGTGAATTCTTGGATTTATAACATGAGATTTCTTATGAATCAAGATTATTTAATCTAATTCTTATTTGAGTCATCCAAAAAGAATATAATTTTTTTTCTTGATTTTTCGATATTCACAAATTGAAATTTGGTTCATGACTCCCTTGTATTCATGAAGTGTATATCTCATCACCCAATTAATTTTTCTTGATATTCTCCATGTGATGATATGAAATTATACATGAAATACTCATGATATTATGTTGATGCATACAAATGAGAAGTTATGATTATGCATGGTAGAATGTAATGTAATTTGATATTTTGATACCATCATGATTTAAAATATTTATGATTTGGAATGATGCATGCAATACTTATGATTTTTTGATAAAATAATATGAAAGTCAATGATTATCGTTTTCTAAAATGATACCTTATT
This sequence comes from Musa acuminata AAA Group, assembly GCF_036884655.1. Lineage (NCBI taxonomy): Eukaryota > Viridiplantae > Streptophyta > Magnoliopsida > Zingiberales > Musaceae > Musa > Musa acuminata. Next base: position 18,985,542 of record NC_088345.1, read on the forward strand.
TTAATATGTCATATTGAAATAAGAATGATACTTTATCTTTGTCATAATTTAAAAATTAATGTAAAGGAAAAAGAATTATAATATTATATTCTTTCCTTCTTTTTGACAATGACAAAGGGGGAGAAAAATTACTCGCTTACACATTTCAAAAGGAAGAAAAAATTGTTAACTTGCATATGGCAAAAAGAGGCAAAACTTGCGAGCTTGCTCATCTCAAAAGAGAAGCAAGAAGTGCACATCTCAAGAGAGGCAATACTCATGATGCATGAACATCTCAAAAATTTGCTAGCTTGCATGTTCTAAAATGATATAAAATTTGCGAGCTTGTACAATTCAAGAAGAAGCAAATCACACTAGCTTGCACAATGCAAAGAAAAGTAAATTTGCTAGCTTGCATATTCTAAAATGATGCATTACTATCTTGCTAACTTTTAATCTCAAGCTAGAGTTCTATCTTGCCCATTTCAAGAAGCAAAACTTGCAACTTACATATTGCAAAAAGAAACAAAATTTGCTAGCTCGGACTTCTCAAAAAAGAAGAAAGAACTCACTAGCTTGCATGTTTTAAAGTGATGGGAAATTTGTTAAATTGCTAAGCTTACATGTTTTATAATGAAGGAGAACTTGCATATATCAAAAATTGCTAGTTGTACTTCTCTTTTTTGTTGATGACAAATGGGGAGAAACTATGATGATAATCATGCATAGAATGATGTATTGAAATTTTGATTATGCATACTTTTATGATGATTAAATTTGCCTTGATTTGAATTCAATTTGAATTCAAGGTTTCTATCAATATAACATATTGATAGGGGGAGTTAAGGTTAACTCCATCATCAATTGGTTGTCATCATCAAAAAGGGAAGATTGTTGAATCTCGGATTTTGATGATAAAACCAATTGATATATTTATGATCTGATCCGTATTTTGAATAACACAGAAAGCTTTGATCAATGAGAGACAATTAAAGTAGGAAGAATCTCGAGTAGAACATATCAAAAGATTGAACGTCAAGCCGGAGGATCGGTCAACGTATCGACAGAAGGCCTCGGATCATGGGATCGGGTATCGGGCCAAGAAAGCAAAAATTGTGCCAAGGAAATCAGAGTTGTGAAGATCAACTAGCCTATTAGACAATAGGCCGCAAGAGAGGATGATGCGCCAAAGAATCGGATGAGGCCTCGATGAACCAATAACATGCCGGACAATATTTGATTAGCTGTGTAATAATCATTTAGATCGAAGTAGGTTTTAGAAGTAATTGGATTGAAATTGGGGCAACTCAATTAGGGGCTAATTGGACTCAAGTTTGGGCTGTGTTTGTAACATCCCCCATTTTTAAAAATTTAGTAAAAGGTTTGTTTGTAAAAATAAGGATTATTTAATAATTATTTTATATTAAATAATATTATATTAAAAGTTTATGGCTAGGGGTCTAAGAGTAAATATTAGAAGTTTGATATAATTTATGAAAGATTCAGATTTAAGTTAAAAAAAAAATAGTGGACATGTGTCACTAGCTAACCTAAGGTTGGTGCCACTTATCTTTGCTCTAAAGATGACACCTAGCCCCTTTCATGCATGTATGATACTTTGCAACTTTTGCATTAGCCAAAACCCAAATAATTAGATGAAAGGTTAAAGAAAACAAACCTGAAGAATTACAGCCAATGTGAGTTTGAGAAGAGAAGGGAAGAAGAAGAAGAAGAACTTGAGGTTTTTCATCAATTTTTCCACATTTGGGATTCAAATAATTTTAAGGCAAATGTTCTAACCCTATCCCACAGTAACCTTAATCTTTGTTTCTATTTTTATTCTGCAAAATTTAAAAGATTTCAACTGAGAACCAGACCTTCTTTCATTTTGATACAAAGCCATGAATCTGTAATTTTTCGATAATCTGACCTCTATGCAATGTTTTAGTCATAACATTTTGTAATAAACTCTGATTTAGACAAAACCTATTTCATTTGAAAGTAGACAAAAAATTCTTCATTTTGATATTAAGATCAAATGATTTGGAGTTTAAATGCCTACTAAGACTTTTGTTTAAATTAACCCTACAGATTCTACAAAACAGGGACTGAAATTTTTGACCTCTTGTTGCTTAACTGTTTATAACTTTATGCTGTGAACTCAGATTTATACAAAGTATAATTTATTCGAAGCTAAACTCAAAATGCTTTTTGTATATACCTGATCTGAAATTTTTGGAGTACAATTGCTAACTGAAACATCTGCTTTCATCGACCCTATGGATTTAGTAAAATAGAGCTAATATTTTCAGACCTTTCGCTACGAAATTATCTATAACTCCCTATTGTAAATTCCAATTCTTGTAAAACTGGATTTTCCTACAAGTAGATTGACAAAGATTTCTAATGACACTTATTTTGTATAAATTAGAGTATAATTGGTTATCCAAATAGTCCATATAATGTTTCTATCAAATTCTGCCAGAATCGAGCTTTGGTCGATTTCGGCTTTTCTTGTTTCTTCTCTTTGGAAATCCATTTCGGCAAAACTCTTACTTTAGTTAAGCTTTACATTATTATCTTAAATTCCTATAAACTTTTGTCCTTTATTTATTTGTACATCTGCAGCTATCATCTAAAGTTCATGTTTGTATCGTAATGATTCGGCACATGCATCCCATTGTTCCGTATTTGCTTTCGATATGTGCCTCTTCTAGATTCATTTCTTTGGACATTGAATTCATCTAACTTTCTTATTTCAATTGAGCTATATGTGATTTCTTGAAATCCTTGTATGCTCTTGCTTTTGTTTCCTTTCAAATCTGAATACATTTGTGAAAGATTATGTTTGTATCGTATTGACTCGAAAGGCATATGTACATTTCGTTGTTCCGTATGTGCTTCTGATATATGCTAATTTCATTATTCATACTGTCTCTTTGTACTCTGGTGTTTGTGGGATAATTGTGAACCTTTGCCAGAAATGGTAAAGGGAGTTATGCTTAGAGCCCGCGATGCTCTACCGGCCCACTATGACTTCACTCAGACGTGGGTGGATGGAGCTCCCAGACGTGGGAGACTTATGTTTGGTAGTCATTCAGAAATGGATGGACCATATTATGTTATGATCCCACTTCACCTTCTATCTGTTTGATATGAAATTCAGAGCCGACCTAGCACTTGGGTAGGGTGAGAGGGCTCGAGTAGGAAAGGGCTACCTGTGGATGGAGTCGAGAACTCATCACGGCGTGGAGCCACCACTGAGTTAAACCTCACATACACTATGCTAAAGTACGACATTTGAGCTTCTATTTCGTATTTGTTCTTTGATATGTTCTGAAATGCTTCTTATGCTTCCGAAATATTTTCATACGCTATTGATACGTTCTAAAGTATTTCATTCACCATTGATATGTTTTGAACTGTTTCATATGCCATTGATATCCAAAATGCTCCTTACGTCTTTGTTATGCCTTGAAATTATCATATGTCATCAGTATGCTCCTTATGCCAATGATATGCTCCAATTACCTTTCCTCGATTGTATGAACAAAACGTGCTTCGAACGATACAACATTGTAATTCTGCATTCAAACAAAACATGCTACTGTTTCATCTTGTATCTTTGCTTTGTATTTTGATACCTTATTTGTTTGAAATATGTCCTCTTTGCTATAGATATGTTAGTCATTTGCTGAGCTTTATATGCTCACCCCATTGATATATAAATTTTTCAGGATAGCTTATCGCTTGCAAAAGTATGTAGTTTGGGTTGAGGCAGTGGGAAGCTAGAAGATTTTAGGGCAAATCTTTCGTATTTGATATGTTGATGTTGTATAAGTTCCTTTTGTGTGTATTAATGACAAATTTAGATTGATGTATCCTGTAAATATTTGAAAAGTACCTCTCATGTTATGATTTTGGGAATGTTAAGTTAAAATTATGTAATGAATGATATAAACATGTGGTACATGTTGGTTTTGTAATTGTATAGATTCTCACAACTATGGATTTATTATGCGGTTATGGTTTAGTTAAGTTACCTTTGGATTTTAAGAATCATCTAATGACATGATGTATGATTATAAACTGCACAAGTTTTGTGAATTGTGGATTGTAGAGGTGAATGACTTGAATATTTTTCTTAGTGACCTCAAATGTGTGATTGGATCCTGGATTGTTTGTTGAATTATAATATTATCAATTTTGAGTTAGGTTCACACCTCCTGAATGAAAATTATATTCGGGGGGGGACGTGATAGTGTTGGACCAAGTGAAAGGCCCAAACAATGACCTAATAGGTGGAACCATCGTGGCACGGTCTCCTCCGACTGTATCAGGCAGTGGTACCGCCCAAACACAGTCTCCGAGAGACTATCAGGCGGTGGTACTACTAGTGGTAGGGTGTCAAGCGGTGGTATCACCAGACTAGGCGGTGGTGCCGCCCAATGTTAGTGTTGTAGGCGGTAGTATTGCCCAACACAGGCGATAGTACTGCCTAACATAGGCGATGGTACCGTCAGTACCTTGAAAATCAGGGATGAGACACTTTTAGGCTTCAAGTTTGAATCCATTTAAGGTCTATAAATACCCTTTTTATCCTTGGTTAGATAACATAAGAATTAAAGAGCAAAAAAAAAGAAAAATACTATTATAATATTATGAGAACTCCTCTCAAAGATCTAAATGTTAGTGAAGTTTAAGAGAGGAGTAAGTGAGGGTATAAAGGTTCTCTTTTGAATCTGTCAAAAGGAGAATCAGGTGTAAAAGGGTAGTTGATCTTCGCCCGTTGAAAGAAGATCGTTAGAGGATGCCGGTGGTCTCAATGGAGTGGATGTAGGTCACGATGATCGAACCACTATAAAACTTGGTTTGCATTTCTATTCTTACTATTTACCTTCATTGTAAATTGCCTTACTTGCTTTACTTCCACTATGTTTACAAACACGTTTTCAAGTTAAACATATTTCCTATATGGGCTTTGTCGATATCAGTTTTATCGAAACGAAGATTTTTCAAAACCAACGTTTTTATCCGCTGCAATAATTCACCCTCTCTTAGTGCCGATTCGATCCTAACATATTTTAGGTTTATAAAGTTGATTTAGTTGAAAGGTAAAGTTGTTAAAAAAAATCAATGGCTAGAAAATTTCTTTTTTAGCTAAAAAATAAACAACATATATCCATATCTTTTTTCGTTAAAAAATAATTTCCCACCGTATAAATCAAACAAATAAATCCTTGTTATAAATAAGAGTAAATCTGATAAACCAAATGTCTAAGTTTTAATCCAATTAAAAGTTCAGATAAGTCAATAAAACTAATACATTCAATTAAAATTGGTATAAAAAAAATAAACATTTTTGACAAGTTCGTTGTGGACTATCGTCTCGCTTGCTGTTTCTTTAACCAACCAGATTATATCATCATCTTGAGAAATAATTTGAAGAACTTGCACTTATTGACTCTCTAATTACTTAAAAATTTGTAAAAACTTGAACATTGTGATATGGAATGTTTTTATTAGTGGAAATTATGTAGTAACCAAGTGGATTAATGTCTCGTATATTAACTTTTTTCGTCTTACGACGTGTTGTAACCTTTGGAAATTGAGATTTATGTCTTCAGATTTTGCATTTACGTCCAAAACATTTACAAAATTAAGTAAACTTGCATAAAATGGGGTTTTATTCATAAAAACGCAATATCTTTTCTTAACTTATCGAGATAGTTATGTGATTTTGACATCTGTAGGGGTGAATTCGAAAATAGTACCCTTTTTATTTCATATCGTGAATAATGTGTTCGCTTTATATACTGCGTGAGATCCGTTCGCGTCTCAGATCTCGACGACTTCTCTCATCCCGACCCCTCTGTGGAATCGCCGATAGGGTTCCGCTCCTCCAGATCAAAAGAGGCGTCTGGATATCTCTTCTCCTCCTCGTCCGGGTGCCGGAACCTAGCCGAGCCTCGATCCAGTTGCCATGGCGGCTGCCAGCGCCCCCATCGTGATGCGGGAGGCCCTGACCGTGAGTCCCATCGCTCTTCTGATCCCCGTTATCCGCTCTTTCTCAGTTCTCGTCGATTCCGACCCGATTGCTTTCTTGCTGAATTTTCGGAGGAGATGTTGGTTTTGTTTCCGATCTGTCGCAGTAGATTTTGATGTGGCGTGGGGCATTGACATTTTTTCTTGATAATGCGGGAAAAATGCCATCTTTGTGTGTTACGATAGTTTTTGATGTGATGTGCAGCTTCCGAGCATCGGGATCAATCCTCAGTTCATTACGTTTACGCATGTCACGATGGAGTCGGACAAGTACGTATGCGTTCGGGAGACCTCTCCCCAGAATAGCGTGGTTATCGTTGATATGAACATGCCGATGCAGCCTTTGAGGAGGCCGATCACAGCAGACTCTGCTTTGATGAATCCCAACAGCAGGATTCTTGCACTTAAAGGTTTCTGAACTAAATATAAGCTTCCACATTTCTTACTCAAATTACATATTTCTGCTGAAGTGAGTTCTATTTTCAGTCTGATGTCATGCCATCTTTAGTCTCTTTTTAGCACATTAACTTTCAAATGGAAGCCGTGAAATATTTTTACAAGCTAGAAACATTGGCTAGCTTATTAATTTAGATCATCGATTCTGCTTGGTTTGCATTATCTTATTCAGTAAGCAATTGGTCACACAGTAGAAAATTTGGACCGTGCTAAAAGCTGTTGTGTTGAACTATGTCTCAATTGGTTCGATGTAGTGGAGTCTTTGAAAGATTTGCACTAAGTAGTTTATACAAATACATTATTAAGAGAGCTGTATTTTTCCATATACAGGCTTGTAAAATATAGTATATACCGTACACGATCAGAATCCATGAAATGACTAATCCCTAAAATGTTTAGTATGAAGCAAACTGCTTTTACTTTCATGGCATGAGTTTGTAGCATTGTGTTTGATTGTAGTTGATCTGTCACCAAAGAAACCATGTTATATTTTTCTGGATGATGATGTCTTAGAGGGATAAGAAAGGAGTATGAAATTAGCAACTCAGAATCTTCACTGAATTTCCCTAGAAATGGGTTTATAAGTTAGCTACTGGATTTCTTTGGGACTTATTGTATCCTTGCTTTAAACCCTTTGATGGGAAAAAGGAAGTTTTTTCCAAGTGCACCAACTCTGTTCATAATTATCTTGGATTTTGCTTTACATAGGATATTATTTGTAGAAGTTTTTATCCCAACTATTGGCAAATGTTCTTTCTTAAACTAGAAAAAATCTTTGTATATGTTGCTTTAAGGTGCTTAGTAACATAGACAACTCAATTCTCATAAAATATTCCTTTGATATTGTTAATTATGATATTAGATGATGTAGGATGAGCAACAAATCTATTTTTATTAATAGACGAATGAAAAGATAGAAGAGAAAAATAATAATCGAAAGATAATAAAAAAAATAATAACTACCCGACTCGCTCTAGCTCAAGTAGAGTTAACCAAGGATGAAAGCCTTACACCTTCACACATCTCGCATGTGAATGATGGAATCATACCAATGGAAGAACAAATGTGGCCACATACATTTTTGATGATCTCCGTTACAGTGTTCTAGTTCCTTCAGAAAAGGCAAGTGCAAGAAAAAAATATAAAAGTAAAAATTTACATTTGCATAAAGTCAAATGTATGATCTGTTCTGCCCTCCAAAGATTCTTGATTCATAAGCTTTTATCTTCGTAGAAATCAATCTTAAAAAATTCTTCAATTAGGATTTGGAATATTTAATCACAATCATAACTTGATTTCTTCTTATTTTTTAATATTTTTCCTTTTTTGTTCCTTAAGTAAACTAGGAAAATAAATTAGAATTATTTTGGATTTTGACAACAAATGACATATGCAAAATAACCCTTAACTAATTAAATTTATTTAAATAAGTGATGGACAAGATTGGTCCCACATCATATGCTTCGTCTGTATAGGAACTCGCCTCAAGTTCATGAAATATGGATCGGTCTTGCTGATAGAATATCTTGGCTAAATTAGAAATTCTGATACCAAATCTAATATAGGACAAGCAACAGTAGAATAATCCTGGATAATAACCAAAAGATAATAAAAAATGTGTCTTGTACATGGAGGATGGAATTATGCCATTGAAAAAACAAATGTGACCTTGCACCACTTTCAAACAAGGTGAGAAGAACCCAATTTAATGATACATTTTTGTTGATCTCCATTATAATGTTCTAGTCCTTTTTATAGGGCCAAGTACAAGAAAATAAGAAAAATATAGAAAAAAATTTACAGTTTCATCTAATCAAATATATGATCTATTCTTCCCTTCAAAGAAGATAATATTTTTGATTGACAGGCTTCCATCTTCGTAGAGACCAATCTTCATAAAATCTTCAATCAGGATTTGAAATCTTCAATCTTGATTTTCTTTCTTTTTCTGTTCTGTGAGTAAACTAGTAATCTAGATTAGAATTATTTTGGATGTTATCATGTGACAAATTATGACGTATGAAAAATAATCCCTAACTGATCAAATTTATTTAAATAAGTGATAGATAAGATTAGTTCTGCATCATTAGATGTACTGAGTATCTATTTCGTTACTTTCTGTCTGATTGACGTCCCACTTCTTCTGGATCTGTACTACCAGCAGTAACTTTTATGCAGGTCTTTAAATATCCAGTTGATAGGAATGGGTAAAGCACCATCTAGCTGACCCTAAATAGTTGGGAGATTACAATTTCTTGTTATTGTTATCATCATTTCTGAATCCAGGCTTCTTTACATTTAAGTATTCTTTTTGTTGCTGATGGAACTTGTAATCTGTTGAACTTGCAGCTCAAATACCTGGAACTACTCAGGATCACTTGCAGGTGTTCAATATTGAGGCAAAGACCAAAATTAAATCTCATCAGATGCCTGAGCAGGTAAATGTGTTGATGAATTATTCCTTCATATGAGTCTATTGGACATGATTTTGTGGTTTTGATATTTATTGAGCTTAATTTTTGTTATGTTGGATAACTTTGCAGGTTGTTTTTTGGAAGTGGATCACTCCAAAGATGTTGGGTCTGGCTACACAAACTTCAGTCTATCATTGGTCAATAGAAGGTTACCTACTGCTTGCAAGATAACTTATATTATCATATTACTATATGAAAAATCTGATGGTTGAATGACAATGCAAAAATATGTGTTATTGTCGCTATTGTAATGCAGGTGAAGCAGAACCTCTTAAGATGTTTGATAGGGCTGCTAATTTGACAAACAATCAAATAATTAATTACAGGTGTGATCCCACTGAGAAATGGCTAGTTCTTATTGGAATTGCACCTGGTGCTCCAGAGGTATACTTTATTTTCCCATGATGTTAAGATGATGTGATTTACTTAATTTTCCACTTTGTCAATACTTCTGGCATTTATAATAATCACCAAAGAAACTTCAGAAGTTGTTAAATCTCTTATGCAATTTCACTTTTGTGCTCTGTCTTGGTTGCTTTGATTGCATTTAAAGATTTTTGGTTTAAATGTCTGGATGTGCAGGGTAGTCTCCAATCCTATCCTAATCTCTTTTACAGTAAGTATAACATTTATCTGAAATCTGAGGAACAAAATAGAGAAAGAGGAAAGTTCTAGTAATTACAAAAGATGTACGTACTTCACACCTACAGGGGTAGTTATGTCATTATTATTGGTTTTGAGTGAGGCATAAAACTGAAACAATAGATGGTGCAATCAACTCATGGAATATGCTACAAATTATTTTTGACTTTTTTATGGAAATGTTGGAAATGCTGTGGATTTTGTTTCCAAAGAATGTATTGTTGACTGAGATAGTGTCGTCATCTTGCTGTAATTGTAAAAATAGAAATTGAAGGTGTATCCAAAAGCTATTGCCCTGGAATTATATGAATCTGAAGTTCATGACGAGAATGTTTGGGTTTTCTGATAGAGTATGACTCACTGTCATGCTATCTTGCTGAACTTTATTATAGCAAACAGGCATAAGGCATTGTGCTTTGTGTGGAAGTCTTTTGAAGCAGGGAAATTCTGTCACTTATGATCGAGATATGGAAGAAAAAAGATAATAATAAAAGATGAAGGGATGGGGTGGGAGGAAAAGAAGCTTTTTCAATTGAGGGAGGGGTAAGGTGGTGGTGAGGGAAAAGATGAAGTTAATGCTTGGGACAGATTTTGTGTAGTTTAGGGCAACCCTGATACATTTTGTGAGCCCTGAATCATTGAGATAAACTGCTAAAGCTATAATATGTGTGGGCTGGATCTAAATGTTCTATCGAGTTTTGTTTGAACTGGCTTTTCGCCCAACTGAACCAAGATCAGGCCAAACTAAATACTATTGTGTTTTTGGCTCACTGAATCTGAAATCGACCTGAACTAAACTGAGCCTAACAAACTAAACGAACTTGTTTGGTTTGGTATTCCAGTTTTCTTGACTCTGCTCAGCCTTAAGGTGCATGATTCAAATTTTTTGCATAAACAGAAGCAGAAAGACCCTGCTTTAAAAAATCTGTTCTTTTTTCGAGAGTAGGATGTGGTGTATTCCTTGCTCTCAAGGAGCAATGAAGCACACACTTTGATGCTGTGGGGCTAAGAATCTACTTTACTAGCTCGGATAGTTTCTTTTCGAATCCCACGATTGAGATATCATTAGCAAAGACAGGTGCACAAGGTCCCAGCATAGTGCCATGCAGGTTTGAAGATGCCAGTTGGCCCAGTGCAACAATAGGCTTGGGTTACCTAATTGTTAGCTCAGTAATGGCTGGCTGTACTATGTATTGTAAAAACAGTTTATTCAAGGGCAAAATCTGGACAAAGATAAAGCTGATATGAGTTTTGTTGAACAAATTTGATGCAGACTAATAAAGATGGGGAGTTGGATTCCTCATGGTTCTAGATTTTAAAGGGATGAAATGTGGGATAGCATGGGGTTGAAGCTTTGAGAAACAATTGTGCTATTACTTAAGCGGAAAAGAATGTTTAAAGAAGGCAATCCAAATAGTTTCAATGGATGAATTGCTTGTTTAAGTGCATTTTGAATATGCATTTTGTTGCTTCTGAGTGATGCAGGTATATATTATCTTCACATACGAGTATACCTACTCTTTTCTACCTTGTTCCTCATTGGTAAATCTTAAGCAGCTTCGTGTCTTGTTAATTGTATGCCAAAATGAGCATGATTTGACTGAATTTGCCCGATACGATGGGAATCTGACATTACCAACCCATATCGGTTGGTGATGGTGAGTTTCGATCTTTTTTGCCCAATACAGGGGGCCCAAGCGGTACACCCCCATCTGATGTGTGTTGCCTGATACAGGCTAGTATGCATGTTGGTTTTTGAGTGAACCTGTACATACTGTCCATATCGTACCATATTGGATGGTACAGTGAACCTTGCTTTGTAGTACAATTCAATGAAGAAAATGATAGGTGAGGATGGTACTCCATTAAACAAGACGGCCTGTTTTGAGAATAATGATATGAATCACAGTTTAATCTATAAACAAGATAGTTACAAGCAATTGCTTTAGAGGAGAAACCGAGAAACTATAAAGTTAATGTTCAAGATCAAAAGAGATTGAGACCTGACTAAATGTTATGAAACATGTGACTGTTAAGAGGCATTTGTATTGAGCCATCTTGGTGAGTAAAGGACCAAATAGATTCTCAATGGAGAAGTGGTGTTTGCATACATACAGAGTTTTTTTAGACTATATATGTCAACGTTTAATGCTTTACATCTCCACCATTTTAATATGCAGAAGCACATTTATGCCAATTTGGCTATGGTATATGCAAGCAGGTACCTGTACATTGAGAAAATGTTGAATCCTAAATTTCCAAGGGTTAAACTTGAAGGGCATATTTGTAAAAGCAATTGACAGTTATTATAAATAATGAAGGGCTTGTTTGGCACCATGTTTTTTGTATTAAACACAGTTTTTGTTCATCTTTTTTGAAACTTTTGAAAATGAAAAAGTTGTTTTGGTTGTGATCGCTTTGTAATTATTTTTAAACTGTAAATGAAGGTGATGTTTGACAGGCAGAAAATTAGAAACATAGACATCTCTTTTACCAATACTTATATCTCACAACAATTTGGGTATGGAAAGGGCAAATATGTCGTAAGCTAAGTATGAGAAAGAAAAGCTTTCATATGTTAAAGATCCTAATTTCACTTTGCCAAAAGAAGAAGGGAGTTTGTTGGTACCAAGTCTTCAGAAGATTGCCCTTATGCAATCCGGGATGTGTAGGATGCCTGCTTGTCTGCCTTCCTGCAAATTACCTATCCTAATCAAGAACATTTTAGATCGTAACACGTCAGTTCTGTTTCAGAAAAGCCTGCTTGTCTGCCCTATGTATTTTTAGATCGTAACTCTTTTACCAAATGCCACATTTTTTTTGTTATTCATTTTGAAAACAAAACCATCCTATCCTCTTCCAATATGAACAAGAAGATATGTGAGAATCATGATCTTTCATGGTTTAAGGTATCCCTGATTCCTGAATGAGGACTTGGTAGATGCTTTATGATGGGTGTGCAAAAAGGAATTATATCGTAAATTTTTCTGCATAGGGAATCAGATTTCTAAATTTAGGTTATCAACATACCCATGAATATTGGAATCATTTTGTAGATAACTCAATGGGAGTGGATATATGTGCAGCCTTGGAAACAGTACAAAGACTAGATTATTTTAGAAAATTCTGTCCTGATATCATCTTCTCTTTGTTCTGTTTCTTTAATTTTGGTGACATGTGGCTTTGAGGGTGGTATATAAGTAACTCATGAACTATGTCAAATACCTTCTGATGTTAGGCAATCTTGACATTTTCTGTTTTTTCTAGCAACTTTTTAAACAAGCTGTTTCTTCTTTATTGCCATTGAGCATTGTTCTCTGATATTGATCTTTTACCCTCGCTATATTGATGACCTTCTCTGCCTCATTTTATTTTTCTTATGTTCTTCATCTACTTGATGTTCTTTTTCCAGTTATTTACTGATGATATAATTTCTCTTTTAACTAAGTTGGATGCAATATTATGTTTGTTTCTTACGTGGTCTACTTTTGTTTGTAGAGGCCACAACTGGTAAAAGGAAATATGCAGCTCTTTTCCGTGGATCAGCAGCGTAGTCAAGCACTTGAAGCACATGCCTCATCCTTCGCGTCATTTAAGGTTATATTACTTTGCTTGTCCTTTGTTTGTGTGCACTAATTCTTGCAGGTACTCTTCATGTAAATTATCCTCATTCTTAGTGCTGATCATCTCCTTCCCAGGTGGCTGGGAATGAGAACCCCTCTGTTCTTATTTGTTTTGCCTCAAAGACAATGAACTATTACTTTGCTTGTCCTTTGTTTGTGTGCACTAATTATTGCAAGTACTCTTCATGTAAATTATCCTCATTCTTAATGCTGATAATCTCCTTCCCAGGTGGCTGGGAATGAGAACCCCTCTGTTCTTATTTGTTTTGCCTCAAAAACAATGAACGCTGGTCAAACGACCTCAAAGTTGCATGTCATTGAACTAGGAGCCCAACCAGGTACTGTATTTCCACTTTGGTTATCTGCATAAGTTTTCTAGAGAAGGATCATTTTCCATGGAAGAGTAAGAGTAGTAATGGCTGGCATTATATTCATAAGAAAACAAAATATTTCCAGCATTGGGATGATTGTTTAGAGCAGTTAGGAATTGGACAAAATGAAAAAATAATTTTAGTCCAAATATTTGGAAAGACAGAACAGATTAAAATCTGGAAATTAGCTCTGCTTAAGGATATAATTATATTTTGGCATCTTTTCCTCTTTTGAGTCCAATCCTGTTCTAAAAGGAAAAATCTTTTATCAGGAAAGCCGGGTTTTACCAAGAAACAAGCAGATTTATTCTTCCCACCAGATTTTGCAGATGACTTCCCTGTGGCCATGCAGGTGAACTTTGAAGTTTTTTCAGTAAAATCTCAAAGGCATGTTTGACTTAAGCATTCAATTACCATTCAAAAATTTTGGCAGATCTCCCAAAAGTACAGTTTGATATATGTTATCACAAAGCTTGGTCTATTATTTGTGTATGATCTGGAAACAGCAACAGCAGTTTACAGAAACAGAATCAGTCCAGATCCCATATTTCTCACAACAGAGGCTCCAAATGTTGGTGGCTTTTATGCAATAAATAGAAAGGGCCAAGTTCTGCTGGCTACTGTCAATGAGGCAACTCTTGTGCCTTTCGTTAGTGGCCAAGTATGTTATTGCACAAACACCTTTCTTTTTGATTTTTCACACTTATGTTGTTGCATAAGATTTATGATTAACAATCACGCGTCATGACTTCACAGTTAAACAATCTGGAGCTTGCTGTTAACCTTGCAAAACGAGGGAACCTTCCAGGAGCTGAGAATTTGGTAAAAAATAATTTTTTGATACCTTTTAGTTCCTTCAAAACGTTTACTATGATCTTTGTTGTTCATGCACATCATTTCATGAAATGCTCAATACATACATTGTACTGCCGAGACCACCAATCTTAAGGTGCTGACTGTATCTCTCTTTTATGGAAAAGGAACTTGTTTATGATATTTGCTGCTTTATGAGTGTTGTAGATATTTAAACGCCTTATAAGTTGTGCTAATGCAATACTAAAACAAGTTTATTTGCATCTATGCATGTCTACTTTGATGTTCATCTTTCTTTATAGCTTTTTAACCAATTGAGTCTTGTTGTGTTCAATAAAAATGATTTTAGATGAACAGAAGACATATTAATGCAATTTGTAGATTTGTACAAACTCAATTAGGTGGCATTTTACCTAATCACTATATGGATCTTTTATTGAATAATTGATGTTAATTATACCAATAATATAATGCATTATGATTATGAGGTATATTAAGAAATGCACATAACTAGAAGAAAATGAAACAATAACTATGACTTACTTTATTTTGGTTTGCCTTGGGGAAATATGCCTATCTTGCTAACTATAAATTGGCACAACAATGAAATTGATTGTTTTCTTTGCGCTATTAATTTCACTCAGTGATTTCAATAGGCGCTTGGGCAAGGCGAGGCGAGGCCCGAGCGCCTCGCTTCATTTCCAGATGGCGCGCTTCAAAGAGGCGCCTCCTGGGCGCTTCGGGCGAGTGCTTGGGTTAAACCAGGCGATCGAACTAGCGTTTTAGGTCTGGTTTGGTCTCTGGTGCTTTAGTTGGTTCGAACCAACTAAAGCATCGATATCAGCACGACTTCCCCAACCCTAACCCTGCTCGTCGTTCACGCTGCCGCTCCCGCTGCTCGCTGTCGCTGTCGTTGCCGCTGTTGCTGCCACTATCACTGCTCGCCGCTTTCGTTGCCGCTCGCCGCTCCCGCTCCCGCTGTCGCTGCTACCGTTGCCACTGTCTTTTCGCTCGCCGCTCCCGCTCCCGCTCTCGCTGCCATTGTCGTCGCTTGCCGCTTCCGTTATCGTTGCTACTGCTCGCTGCTACTGCTACCGCTGCCACTATCGCCACTCCCACTGCTCCCTGTTACCGCTACCGTTGCCATTGTCATCGCTTGCCGCTACCGCTCCTGCTTTTCTCAGTCAGCACCCTCAGTCTTCCCTTACACTCTTCTCTTCTTTTTTGATAGTATACTGTTAACTGTATACTAGTAACAGTATTTGTATTTATTAGATTTTCTTAATTTAATAGCATATTTTTATTTAAAAATTTAAATAATTATATTTATTAATTATATTATATATTTTTATATTTTAGCACCTCATTTCGCTCGAGCGAGCGCCTAGAGCCTCGGGCATGTTTGGACCTTGGTGTCTTTTGGCGCCTAGCGCTTTTTAAATCACTGATTTCACTGTAATCTTCAATGATTTTTCATTACATAAAAAACTAAGAAAATTAAAAAAAAGGATGTTAAATCTACTAAGTACTAATCATATAGAAACAAAACGACTCTTAATTCATCTTTATCATAACTTCTTTTTTTGCCTTCTAACTCAAATTTAGATCAGTGATTTAAAAAGCGTTAGGCGTCAAGGTTCTAAAATGTCCAAGGCACTAGACGCATGCTTAGACGCTCACCCGAGCGAAGCGAGACGTTTTGAAATATTAAAAGATAAAAAATATATAATATAACTGATAAATATGATTATATAAATAAAAAATATAATATTAAATTAAAAAATCTAAAGTTCCAAGTCATATTATTCATCTTCTAATAACAAAAATGTCAAAATACTCAAAAAGTCAAAACAATAAAATTTTATATCAAATTCAATCATCATTATAATCAACATCGTCATTATCAAACATATCAACATCTTTCTCTTTCTCTTGTTCATCTTCATCAAAATAGGTTTTCTTCTCTTCGACAATGGTAGGAGATGAACTTGAGGCTTTTGCACTCATTTTTATCTTCGTCATTTGCCTTGTTTATGTTTGTAATTATCCAACACTTGAGACTCTTACCACATCTACCCATGTTAAGCTGTCATTTTCAAATATAAGCTCATCTTCAATATCTTGTAAGTTTTTACTCATTTTTCTCATCAACTATCATTTGAATCATCAATGTCTTGTTATAAGATTGGATCAATGTTATTTTGCAAATCATGACGAGCATTCAATGCTTGATTATACTTTATATAAACTAGATTATGTAATTATTGATTCTCTTATCGATTTATTCTCTTTATGTGAATTTGTCCTGTTATATAATTTTGAAATATATTAATACATCTATTTAAAAGAGAATAGATTAATTGAAACAAAAATATTCTGTGATCCTTGCAAGCTTAAAGACATTTCGGTTTTACTTACAACCTGTAGCATTACAAGTCAAACTAAGAATTTTGATAGTTAATTATTGTAAGTTTGGGGTGAAATTTCCAAATAGACTCCACCATTCAATTACAAAATTTATTTTATTAATACCAATAAGAAATTAATTATATAAATTTATAAATACCTAGGGATGTAGTTGTCCTAGATTGAATTGCCATTGTAATTCTAAAAAGACTATCAACATTCTTATATAAAAATAATTCACGTATGATCTTATCTTGCACTTAAGGCTTGGAACCAATCTTGCAATGCACTTATATAACCCATTTACAACTTCTGCATTAAATTTAATGGAGGTGTTCTTATAAAAGAATTTTGATTTGAATATCTTACTGCATGTAATGGACGATAAAATTGACAATTCTATCTTTTGTCAATGATTACAAATATTCTTATATTTTTTTTCATTTCCATCAAAAGATTTTTGAATCGTCTCCTTTGCTCCATCCATAGGCTCATAAATATATTTTATTGTAGGTTTCTTTTTATAATCTACTAATCGAAGGACTCGAACAAGAGGGTCCATTACCTTTAATATAGAAACTATAAGATTTCAAAAGGACGACATTAAGATGATATCACTGGCCATTTTGCCTTTTGCTTTTTTTGCTCATTTGCTTATCACTCATATCTCCGAGGTAAACATGTTTCTCAGGTTGTGTTTTCGACGTAGCACGCTTTGTAATGTCAAGACGTAGTAAATCGGGTGGCACCATATCCCTACCAATTTCTTTTGATTATGAATTCTCTCATCATATTCAAAGCCCCTGTATAATTATATAAAAATCCAACGACAAAGATTGTCCTTTCTAAAGTATTATTGATGTTAGGAATCTTTTTAATATCCTCTAATATTAAATCAATGCTATGTGCCACACAGAGTCTAATATAAGTGGTCTTTTTGTTTCAAGTAATTTACCTAAGACAAATAACAAAATTGATAAGACTTAGGAGTCACATAGTTCTTCCATTCAAATTGGAGATAGAGTAATTAAAAGATTAAAAAATTCAAAGATAAATCTTATCAGCTAATATATAGTTGCTTTCATTGTCGGAACTTAGAGTTGGACGATATTTTTTTTATCAATTTCTTTCACAAACTTGTCAAGCAACTCATATATCTTTTTTTCATATTTCATAATAGATAAAGCATCTATTGACTTTACAAACATAGTTCCTAAAGAATAATTGACTATAAAATTAATTATAGTTATATTTCTCTTGTCAGTCCAAGCATTTGACATAATAAAGCAACTATGCTTTACCTATGATTCTTTGTGGTCTTTTAATAAGTTATTTGTATAATCCAACTCTTTTTTTAGTAATGGAACTCACAACTCATAATAGCTTGGAGGTTTTAAACCCCCATCATATCTTCCAATAGTTTCAATTATCACTTTAATATTGTTTAAACGACAAGAACTAAGGGGAAGGCCAACCTGATAAAAGAAGCAAGAAATGTACTGAATTGTTTTTCTTCTCATTTCGTTATCACAAGCATTATTTATATTTGTTTTTCTTAATTTTGCTCTTGCTTGCCCTTGTTTCTTCTGTGATCCTTGATATATATATAAGTCTATCAGTCTCTTTTTATCCTTCGTAACAATCATGACTTCTTTTTATTTTCTGTCATATACTCTTTTTTTCACTTGGATTGACACTTTCTGAATAATCGTCTTCTTCATCATGTTTAATATGTTCAACATTAACCTCGAGTAAAATCCCATAAGATTTATTCTTTTGCATGATTTTTTTCAGTTATATAAGCCAACAACTCTTCTTTTATATCAGGTGGACACTTCTTGCATGCTGATGCATTTTTGAAGTTCTCTACTTGATGTTGCTTTGCATGAAAAATACCTTCTCTAGTAATTTTATCACAAAAGATGCAAGTAACTACATTATGATCTTTAGGATCCTTTAGATAATTGTATTTTCTAGCAGGATCCTTTCTTGAATTTTTTGATGAATCTTCTGAATTGCTTTGTACACTTGTTATTAATCCTGAAACCCTAATAACAATTCTAAATAAATAGAGATTAGTAGTGCGAAAATCTAAATAGGGACTATTATATGATAACAGTAGTTTACAATCTACTGTTAACAATATTTAATATACTATTAATAGTAGTTAGAGAGGAGAAAATAGTCACCAACGGTGGAAAGCGGGGAAGGAGAGGGCGACGGTGATGGAGGAACTTTCGGATGACGGCGGCTGTGAAAGAAGCTGCAGACGATAGTAGCAGTGGTAGAGGAAGCTTCGAACAACAATAATAGTAGAGAAAGCTTCGGACGACAACGGTGACAAAGGAAGTTATGAACGGTAGCAACAACAAAGGAGAAAGCTTTGGATGGTGACATTGGTGGTGGCGGAAGCTGTGATATATGTCCGTCGGTGGCAGAGGAAGCTACAGTCCTCTCCCTCGATGGTGGAAGGAATTGCACACGGAAGTAACAGCGACGAAGGGAACTGCGTGCAAAAGCTAGACCTTTGGATGCGTCCGTCGACGGTAAAGGAAGTGTCGGTATTGTACGTTAGTGGTGGAGGCAGTGGCAGAGGAAGCGTCGGCGGTGGAGGCAACAATTGCATTAGGGTTTATGGCTCGAGGTCGTGCGGGGGAGCGACGGTGGGTTTTGCAAGTATAGTAACAATATGTAACTTAATTGGTTTAATCGAAGCAACTAACTACTATTCAATTGAACCAGACTTAATAGTATGGTATGATTGCATTGTTTCAATTGGGCACTTGCCTGAGGCACTTAGCGCTTGGGTTCAGGCGAGTGCCCAAGTGTTGCTTCACTGAAGTGCGTCACCTGGTGAATCCATGAGACGCTTTGTCACGGACTTAGTTGGTTTTGCCTAATTCATGCGATACCCTTGTGTGTTCGTCGGTATAGGGTCAGCCTTTCCAAAATATCTTATGATCCCTTAAGGATCTACAAAAGAGAAGATGAGTTAGAGAAAACGTTTCACTCTGGATCCACAAGCAGCCATTTCATGCAACACTTGATAGGTAATGCAAATTATAAACATGGACTTCGCAAGCTTTGAACGGTCGTGTAACAAAGAGTCCAAGGTGCTCCGCGATGGCCAAAAGTCCCTACAAGTGCCCATATGACACTGTAGTGGAACAAGGTAGCGTACCGACCTTAGACAATACCCCAAAGACTCATCCAACCATATGCCACCCAAGTAGCTTTTGGGTGCTATACTGGCTAACACTTTGCACACTCTACAGAGCTAGAAAACCTCCAAAATGGCTATCTAGATTGGCTTGTTTCTGAGCAGTTTTGCCTCTGCGTGATGACTGCACACAACTTACGTTTATAAGCCTGAAATGGCCACTAAAGCCAACCAACCTAGGGCTGCCAAGCCTACTGCAAGCCCTCTACATGCTGTGCAAAGTATGAACAAAACCGAAAGACATAGGCATATACGAGCATCACATTGAACACTTTGTTTATAGCTTTGTCCGTGATAGCTTGGCCCTCGCTTTGCCTCACTCGAGCGCCTAGGCGCCTATTTAGACCCCCGATTCAAATCTTTGACATCGTGCTTCTGCACTGTAAATTTGAAAAAGAATTTGATATAGTTTGGATAGTGCTTGAATGTATAGACTGGATGAGTTATGTTAGCAAGAAATAGATTAAAGACCGTTCTTAACTATATAATGCCATTCAACAAAAAAACTAATATATACATTAAAATAACTGACTTTGTGCATTTCATTAGTGGAAACTTGAATTACTTTTTGTTTTTAATGGATCAAAATCAAGTTCTACATTATCTTGTTTAATGAAGATTCTAAATTTTAATTGTCTCAAAGTTTCTTTCTGGTAACATTGATCATATATCAGAATTCACAAAATTTTTATCTAATTTTTCCTACCGCTTAGTTTGACACACCTTGTTGCTTATGTGCAATTTTAACCGTAAAGTATGGACATTGGTGGGAGTCTTTTTTCCTTAAAGATATTAGTGTCAGCTTAAGCTAAATTTAGAAGTTCCATTTCATGGCCTGAAGTACTTAAATACTTCATTTTCTGTTAAAATTTCACTGTTGGTTTGCAATATTTTTCAACTGGATACCTGAACTATAATGATCTATCCTTGCACTTAATGAAATCATGTCTTGGGATGTGCATTGTTTTGGTACTTATAAAAAAAATAAATCTGTTACAGAATTTCCCTCACTAAAATCATTGAAACAACGAACCAATCGTGCTGGGTATTGAGAGAGGTACTGGGTAGGCAGATAGTGATGGACAATAGGCTAGCGGCAGTAGGTCATGCAGCTGACTAGCGCATGAGGTAGCTGAGTGCGAGTGGAAGAGAAATCATGTGAGAGAACGAGGGAGGGATGGTTTGTGGTCCAATTCATGCCCAGACTGGTAAATATGGCTGGTATATAACGACTAGGCAGTCTGTGTCTTGGTTCATGCAGTGTGTCTTGGTTCCTGCTTGGACCGGTAAATACGAAATGAAACAGTATGTGTGCAAGTTTATCCTTTCAGGCAAAATAACAAGTCTTGCTTACACACTTCTGCATTGTATTTTGTATTGGAACTATGCCTAATTGTTGACGAATGAAAACATTTCTTTTTGTATATTTTCTATATTTTTTAGTAACTATATACATCGATCTCAACATTCACATCTTTGTGATATAAATTTTTTGTACATATTACTTCTTATTTGCCTAACATTCCGATCTGTAAAGCTTATAAAATTCTCTTAATTGCTTCTATGTAGGGACAGTTTGTGTCCTTAGTTCTTATGTTTGTCATAAATAGGTATTGTGGCATACTGTTATGTTTTAGATTGATCTGTTGCCTGAGATAATTAGGATGAGCATTGCCTTTTTTGTTATTTATTTGCTGGATCATTTTCACCTCATTTGAAAACTGGTTACAAGATCTACTTATCAATTACTTCTTCTATGTATCCAGGTTGTGCAGAGGTTCCAAGAACTATTTTCCCAGACAAAATACAAGGAGGCTGCAGAACTTGCTGCGGAATCACCACAAGGTATTCTTCGAACTCCAGAGACCGTTGCAAAGTTTCAGGTAATGACACTTTCATTGGTGTATATTTTTTCTGCAGCATAATTAGAGCTTCTATGCTGCTCTGTTTGTGTAGAAATACATGGTTTACATGTGAAGCGATTTCTTAACTTGAGTTACTTCTGTCACTTCGTTGCGAAAGAAGTTATATTTTCAATTTTCCTTGCACTTCTCATGTGCCCTCTTGTTCGGGACAACTCATTGTTCACTTTTTCTTCTCTATTGTCTTCAGAGTGTTCCAGTCCAAGCTGGGCAAACACCTCCACTGTTGCAGTACTTTGGAACATTGTTAACAAAAGGCAAGCTTAATGCTTTTGAGTCTTTAGAATTATCTCGCCTTGTTGTGAACCAGAACAAGAAGAATCTACTGGAAAATTGGTTGGCTGAAGACAAGCTTGAGTGCAGTGAAGAGCTTGGGGATCTTGTCAAGGTAAGTGATGTACTACAGAGGCATCATAGACATACTTAATAATGTTGATGTACTTTATTAACCAATATCACAAAATACACTTTACTAGTCATTATTATATCAGAGATTAAAACTGTTGTGTTGATCATCTAGAACTGTTATTGCTTTAGACTGTGGACAATGATCTTGCACTTAAGATCTATATAAAAGCAAGGGCTACTCCGAAAGTTGTTGCTGCTTTTGCAGAACGAAGGGAGTTTGACAAGATTCTTATATACTCAAAGCAGGTAATTTCCCAAA
The DNA here is from genome assembly GCF_036884655.1 of Musa acuminata AAA Group. Classification (NCBI taxonomy): domain Eukaryota; kingdom Viridiplantae; phylum Streptophyta; class Magnoliopsida; order Zingiberales; family Musaceae; genus Musa; species Musa acuminata. The sequence goes on from NC_088345.1 coordinate 19,008,160, forward strand.
TTGCTCTCCAAGATACCCAATTAGACAACCATCTTTTTTTTCTTGGGACATCTTTATTGGTATGAGGACCGAATCTCACTCTTGCACATTCTTACATATTGATTCGCCTGCAGACTATTTCCTTTAGCAAGATTTTCACCTCAAAATTCTGGAGCCCCCTATAGTAAATATATCCTTGATTGCAGGTTGGCTACACACCGGATTATCTTTTCCTTCTGCAGACCATTTTGAGGTCAGATCCTCAGGTAAGAGCTTGTTTTTCATGATGGGTGAATACACCTAAATTTCATATATAGTTTTGATGTTGCAATATAATATTAATATGTTACTGATTTGTTTGATTTGTCGTTTGTTTTAAAGTTGCTCTATGGCTTACACTGTTAGCCTCCTTTTATCACTATTTGGAAATCCATCTGTTTCATTCATCTTTTTTATAACATTCTGTCACAAAATCTTCATTCAATAAATTTTCTTTCAGGGAGCAGTTAATTTTGCTCTTATGATGTCACAAATGGATGGAGGCTGTCCAGTAGATTACAATACAATCACTGATCTTTTTCTTCAGGTTCGGATAATTTCTTCTCTAAATAGAACATTGAATGGAGATGAAAAGTTTTTTATTTTTTCAATTATCGGGAATGCAGTATGACCCTATTAGTCAGGTTTTGTTGATTGATTTTTTTCTTATGAAATCTCTTTTTGGCTGGTAAATGAGTTTGACTTTTCTTGGTTATGCTTTTGGTAGAGAAATATGATTCGGGAAGCAACAGCATTCCTGTTAGATGTCTTGAAGCCAAATCTACCAGAGCATGCTTTTCTTCAAACTAAGGTATGATATTTTCAAAGTTAAAGTTGCATTCTTTTTCATCCATGGTCATCAGTCTAACATTTTCTTTTCTGTTGCAGGTTTTAGAGATTAATTTGGTGACGTATCCAAATGTTGCAGATGCTATTCTGGCTAATGGAATGTTCAGTCATTATGATCGACCTCGGATTGCTCAACTATGTGAAAAGGCTGGCCTATATGTCCGAGCCCTTCAGGTGCAATAATCTTCGGAAAATATTTGCAACTAAGTTTTTTATGTAGTATATTATTAATCAATCATACTATATGCTGCAGCATTACAGTGAGTTACCTGATATTAAACGTGTTATTGTGAACACTCATGCCATTGAGCCACAGGTATGTTTGGTTGCATCATTTTATCTGATTAGCTATTATTTGTAATGGATTAGATATTATGACAATTGCTGATGGCTACAGCGGAAAAAAATCAGATATTAAGAAGTAACTCACTGCAGGCACTTGTTGAGTTCTTTGGGACCCTTTCCAGGGAATGGGCATTGGAGTGCATGAAAGACCTTTTACTGGTCAATTTGAGAGGGAACCTTCAGATAATTGTGCAGGTGTTTTTTTTTTCTGATTCCAGAAATACATTGGTTTGCCTATCTTATTTTTATAACATCTAGGTCTTTTGCAGACTGCTAAAGAATATTCTGAGCAGTTAGGTGTAGACGCATGCATAAAACTGTTTGAGCAATTTAAGTCCTATGAAGGTCTTTACTTCTTCTTGGGATTTTATTTAAGTTCCAGGTAAACTTTCAGACAAATGTTCAGGATGAGTATAAACCCTTGATAAGAATATTGATATTTTGTCTTTTTTATTTTTATGGGAATAAAACAGTGAGGATCCTGATATACACTTCAAGTACATTGAGGCTGCAGCAAAAACTGGACAGTTAAAGGAAGTTGAACGTGTAACACGGGAATCTAACTTCTATGATCCTGAAAAAACAAAGAATTTCCTGATGGAAGCCAAACTTCCAGATGCAAGGCCCTTGATCAATGTTTGTGACCGTTTTGGTTTTGTTCCAGATTTGACCCACTATTTATATACAAACAACATGCTTCGATATATTGAAGGCTATGTTCAAAAAGTAAGATTTTCTTTTCTAACTGGATGCTAATTTTCTGTTGCAGCAATCCATTCATCTTTTGTATTCAGCATCCGATTCATCGCTAATTTGGTTGTTATATTTATAGGTAAATCCAGGAAATGCCCCTTTGGTTGTTGGGCAGCTGCTAGATGATGAATGTCCTGAAGATTTCATTAAAGGTCTGATTCTTTCTGTCCGTTCTCTCCTGCCAGTTGAGCCTCTTGTGGCTGAATGTGAGAAGAGGTATAGAGCATTATACCTTATTATGCTCTTAGAAACAATTTCCTTTTTTCAACAAATACCACCTCTAACATCTTATGTAAAACAGGAATCGCCTACGACTGCTCACACAATTTTTGGAACATCTTGTCAGTGAGGGGAGCCAAGATGTGCATGTTCATAATGCTCTGGGAAAGATAATCATAGACAGCAATAACAATCCAGAGCATTTTCTAACTACTAACCCATACTATGATTCACGTGTTGTTGGTAAATATTGTGAAAAGCGGGACCCTACTCTTGCAGTTGTTGCATACAGACGAGGCCAGTGTGATGATGAACTTATAAATGTCACTAACAAAAACTCACTGTTCAAACTGCAAGCAAGGTATTTCTTGCATTTTGTTTAAATTTAACCTTGTTAGAAGCTTTTCCTTTCTAACTACTCTAGTCCATTTAGATGATCATTTATCTTCTTTGTTGACAGATATGTCGTTGAGAGGATGGATGCTGATCTGTGGGAGAAAGGTCTTCACCCCGAAAATGAATACAGAAGACAACTTATTGATCAAGTTGTTTCTACTGCGTTGCCTGAGAGCAAGAGCCCAGAGCAAGTCTCTGCTGCTGTTAAAGCCTTCATGACAGCTGATCTTCCACATGAACTTATTGAACTACTAGAGAAGATTGTGCTACAAAATTCTGCCTTTAGTGGGAATTTCAATCTGCAAAACCTACTGATTTTGACAGCTATTAAAGCTGATCCACCGAGAGTAATGGATTACATTAATAGATTAGACAATTTTGATGGCCCAGCAGTTGGGGAGGTTGCAGTTGAAGCACAGCTGTATGAGGAAGCATTCGCCATTTTCAAGAAATTCAACTTAAATGTGCAGGCTGTCAATGTTCTCCTGGACAACATCCAAAGCATAGAGCGGGCTGTAGAATTTGCCTTCCGTGTTGAGGAAGATGCTGTGTGGAGCCAGGTTGCAAAAGCTCAGTTGCGGCAAGGGTTAGTGAGTGATGCAATCGAGTCCTTCATTCGTGCAGATGATGAAACCCAGTTCCTCGATGTTATTCAAGCTTCTGAAGATGCTAATGTTTACCATGACTTGGTGAAATACTTGTTGATGGTGAGGCAAAAGGTTAAAGAGCCAAAAGTGGATGGTGAACTGATCTTTGCATATGCTAAGATTGATAGGCTCGGTGAAATTGAGGAGTTCATTCTCATGCCAAATGTTGCTAATCTTCAAAACGTCGGCGACCGCTTATTTGATGATGCCCTTTATGAAGCTGCTAAGATCATATTTGCTTTCATTTCAAACTGGGCAAAATTGGCTATTACACTTGTTAAGCTGAAGCAATTCCAGGGTGCTGTTGATGCAGCTCGCAAGGCAAATAGCTCAAAGACATGGAAGGAAGTCTGTTTTGCTTGTGTAGATGCTGAGGAGTTCCGCTTGGCACAAATATGTGGTCTGAATGTAATTATTCAGGTAATGCTTTTAAAAATTTTATGGGAACAATTTTGATACTAATTGTTTTTTACCTGGTCACTTAGATGGTTTTATATTTCTATAGGTTAAACTGCATAAGATATATGTTTTTTCTTCTAGGTGGATGACTTGGAAGAGGTCAGTGACTATTATCAGAACAAAGGTTGCTTTAACGAGTTAATTTCTCTCATGGAAAGTGGCCTTGGTTTAGAACGTGCACACATGGGCATCTTTACAGAGTTGGGGGTCTTATATGCTAGATATAGGCCGGAGAAACTTATGGAGCACATTAAACTTTTCTCGACTCGTTTGAACATTCCCAAGCTTATCCGTGTTTGTGATGAGCAACAACACTGGAAAGAACTAACCTATTTGTATATACAATATGATGAATTTGACAATGCTGCAACAACTATCATGAACCATTCTCCAGATGCATGGGATCATATGCAGTTTAAAGATGTTATTGTCAAAGTTGCAAATGTTGAACTCTATTACAAGGCTGTGCATTTCTACCTGCAAGAACATCCTGATCTCATTAATGATGTTCTACATGTGCTTGCGCTTCGTGTGGACCACACTCGTGTTGTAGATATCATGCGGAAGGTGCAATCTTGTCCTTGAATCCCCTAATTTCATTTAATTCTGTTTGAGAACAGCTGAATGAAGTTGTTTTGTATTTGCTGATAGTGTA
>NC_088345.1:19025000-19192500 GCF_036884655.1 Musa acuminata AAA Group
CTCCTGGAGGATCCCGCGAGCAAGGAGCGGAAGCTCGAACAGACGAAGCGGGATCAGGGGATCCTGAGGGCGTGTGAAGCAGTCGCGCTTGTCAGAGCCGAGGTGGATAAGCTCGCCGTGAAGGTCGGTGGCTACCCTTTGATATTGGAAATCTGCTGATTGCTGTTTGGATTCTAACTGATTGACTTATGGTGTAGGTGTCGACATTGGAGGCTTCTGTGCACGCGGGCACGAAAGCTGCAGACAAAGAGTTTGTCGTTTTGACTGAGTTGCTCATGGTGCAATTGCTGAAACTGGACAGCATCGAGGCTGAGGGGGAAGCCAAAATGCAGAGGAAGTTTGAGGTACTGTCGAGATATATATATATATATATATATATATATATATATATATATATATATATATATATATATATATATATATATATATAGACATATAATCTTTTTCATTCTAAGATAGGTTGGATGGTCGACTGATTGAAGTTGTTGGCAAAATTATCTTTTTCCGCTCCTTTGATTACATGCCTCTGCTGTAGAGAGATTTGTTTCAGGAACTTACTGATTCCTTCCCATCTTTTTATGATGCATGTGAGTCATGATTAGTGAATAGAAAGGGCCAAAGATTCCAATATATTCTTTGATCAAGAAAAAAAATACATGTATTAGTCTGTATATGTGACTTATAAAGTTGGGCTAACTGAAATGGAGCTTCTCATCATTAGTTCATAATGCAAACTTTAGTGAAAGTGTTTGGTGCAGTCCAAGGCTCTTAATATTGTAAGTTTATAAAAAAAAATTCAATCACTACAAAGAAGAGGGAGGGAAAGAGAAGGTGGGAATGGAAAGGGGCAAAGAGTAGGACAGAGAGATTGGAGTTGAAATTGTTAGCATCAACGAGATGAGCATTAGAGAGACAAAAGAGGGGATAACTAGCAGATGCTGTCAGGAAGGGGGGAAAGGGGAATGAGAGTTCAGATTTCTTAACATGGGAACCAGTAAAACCTACCAGTTAAATGAGGTTGGACTTGATTTTCTGAGACATTAGTTTGAGTTCAGACTGTGCCAGCATTTGGCAGTCCCAGGTTGACCCATAAAAATTCAGACCAAACCCAAAAGAAAATAGATTGGTCTCAGGTAGGCCTCGAGTTATCCTGCCCAAGTCGAAGCTCTAGTTACTCCATGGCAGAAAAAGACACTTGTTTTCCTCTGAATATGAGCTGAAGCAAGGTTGATGGCCATGTTTGTAATGATATAGAGTTAAGTGATAGTATGACATTTATAGTTTTTATTTTTCATTGTTTCTGGTTAAGACCTTTTCATTTTACCGTTATCCCACTCTATTTTTTCTTCCGTGTGGCATCTTACTGATCTGTGGTTACTGGTAATAGGTTTGTAATATTATTTTCAAAATTTGGTGAGTTTTCTTTGTGTTTTTTCCATATTCTTTTTAAACTGCAGCTTTTCAAATTTAAAAGGATTAAAATTTTCAATATAATGAAGGTAGAAGCATGGTGGTTTTTTTTAACCAAAGAGTTTCTTTCTTTGTTTCTTTTGTTCTCTTTTGTTTCCTTCTTAGTGTGAAAATTATCATATTTCCAAGAATCAGTTTTTCAAATATTGAAGTATAAGCACAGTGATTTGTTTTTTCAACTTAAACATTAAGCTAACACTTCATTTCTCATAAGATACTATCATATTTTGAGGCTTCATGTTGAAATTCAACCTGTACATCAGATACTATCATATTTTGAGGCTTCATGTTGCAATTCAACCTGTACATCTTTCTAAAGCACAAATAACAACTCATTTTCTCTAGACCAAGCTTAAGATGGTAGAAGTTAATGAGTTAAAACATACTCGACAACAACAATAACAACAAATTATAATCTTCCAATTATTATTTGGTGTCACTTACATAGATCTTCTCCCACCGTTGAGTTTTCTATATTACAACATCTCTAGTTAAATCAATAGCCTTCAATTCTATTATCTTTTCTTGAAAGCCTTCGGGTCTTCCTCTATCTTTTATTGACCAGTAATCCTAATCAACCCATATAGTTTAATTACATCATCGATATATCTCTTATAAAACATGTTTAAAGTATGGTTTGAAATATCATACTGTACCGCTCAATACATACCGATATGATAGAGAATCGGTACGAGTGATACATCGGTACACCTTTGTGTTCCATGTGTCGGTATCAAGGTTTGCGATTTCGAATCGTATTGCTCGGTACACCGATATGCGGACCACTCGCTATCGGGTGGTTCGCTTGATATTGCCTCGTATTGGACGATACGGGGCTGTTTTGAGCCGTAACAATCGAAATTTTGATAATTACCGCTTGCTACTGGGTGGTATTAGCCTGGCTACAGCGAGGCTGAGGGAGAAGCGTCAAAGAAGGAAGAAGAAGGAGATGGCATTCGAAGAAGAGGGAGAATCGGGAGAACCTCGGTGCGAACTTGTTTCCACACCCTTTCTTGATCTCGATTCGGCGTCGCCCTCGCTTGACGATCTTGATCCAGGAGGTAACGGCGAGGAGAGTCTTAAAGAGGAGGATTTGGAGGCGTGGGGATCAGGGGAGGCGACGGCTAGAGCAGCGGAAGAGGCGGTCTCCTTCATCGCCTCATCTGCGACTCTACGGCCTTTTGATTCGTGGCGTTCTTCACCATAGGCCGGATCTGTGGCCTTCGTTGTGTTTTTCGTCGATGGCTGGAGACGACATGATGAGGAGAAGAGGAGGCGATGTCGCCAAGGCTGCATATACTTTCTTTTATATATATATATATATACACACACACATATATATATATATATACATATATATATATATATATATATATATATATACATATATATATATATATATATATATATATATATATATTAGCCAAATCGCTCAGTATGCCCTGGTGTATCGCTCGCTACACTGTACCGTATCGTACCGAGAAAAACTCGGTACACCGGTACAGTACGAAATTTCAATCCTTAGTCGGTATGTACTATGCCGACAACTGATCGGTATACCGATATGGTATTGTATTTTGAACCTTGGTTTAAACCATGTTGATGGTTTTTCCTTATTTTATTTTTTTTGTTGAGGTTCTATTTAATTGTTTGCAGATAAATAACAGTTCTTATTCTATTATTTCTATTCACCTTCTACATCCATATCTATATTCTGATCTCATTACATTGACTTTTTGTAAATGATATCCATTTTTTAACAGTCTAATAAACCTACCCATAAAGCATGACCAATCTTACCATGTCTTATAAAATTAGTTTCTGTTTAATTTAAGAGTAACACATCAATCACATGAAACATTTAACATCATTCTCTACTTTTACCCACCTAGCTAATTACCTTGTGAATAATGTCTTCATCAATATCTTCTTCTTATTATTGAATAATTGATCTAAGATGTCTAAAATTAATTGCCTGAATTTTTTCTTCATTCATCGGCTATATCATATTTTCTTAATATTGTTATAATGAAATTTCATATCTTCCGTCATAATATTAATTTAAAACTTTCTTTAAACTCCATATCATTCACAAACACTTTTTTATCATCCTTTATGGATTTTATATTATCTAAATCTCTACTCTTCTTTTTCTATCTCATGTAATTGATAAAAATTCTTTTCTCAATGATCCTTAATATACCATAAGAACTATTATAAGCCTTGTAGTTCCCGAAACCTTTTAACTTATTTTATTGGCCTTTTCTTAGCTATTACGTATCTTCGAAAATTTTCCTCAAAATACATTTTTATTAAAATTTAAAGCATGGTTGGACGTATCATTCAAAATGGTACAAAATGGGTGGTACATAGCTTCTTGATTTGCCCTGACCCGAAGATATGGAGTAAAAAAAAATTGAAATCTAGATCTTTATTTGTGTTCTGGAATAAAAAAATCAACACTCTAGCAAGTACAAAAAGAAACATAAGAATAGACAGCCACAAAATTGACTATTATTTATATGCAGGCATGGCATCCTTGTGAATCAAAATTGTGCCACTATGAAGACATTTGACTTCTTTGATTTTCTGTTCACAAAGAGGGAGCAAGGACCACCTTATCATGTTCCAAGATAGATAACTTATGTGTTCTTGTTTTCATCTCATGTACCTTGGTGATCTGTACCCTAGGTTACATAGAATTGTATTGGTCATCTTAAAGTCAAAGACCCGCTAACTTAAATTGTGGTTGTCCCTCTGATGTGAGACCATTTGGTGACTGACCATATTTAGCTCAGCTAATTAGTTAGGATATCAAGTGGTTTCTAAGTTTCTACTTTAATGTAATATACCTATTTGGATCTGATCATTTTTCTGGCCACGCTATTTCTCATTACCTGATCCTCTATTTTTTTTTTTTTTTGTATTCATAATCTACTCTTTTCTTCTAAATCCTTGAGCTTCATCTTCTGCCTCCCTTTTTCCTTAAATTCCCTTCTGTTTTCCTTTATATTCTGTGTCTGAGTTGCTATGCATTTAGGGGCTACATACTATGATGAGTTGTTAGGTCCTAAACCCTGAATCAAACACAAGCAGCCAATTGATTGGGTTGGTCAGAATCTATTGAGTGAGAAAAAATAAGGACCCAGATCCAATCTTTTTCTTGGCAGGTTTCAATTGTTCAACACATTCAATCAAATATGGCAACTCTTTTCATACTATCGATTGTTCAACAAATACCAGTAAAATTGTATTCAACTAGATTGGAGCTTCTCGCTCTTGTTGACTGATGCAGACCCTTGAACAAGCTCTTAAATAATCATTTGCCTAGGCTTAGAGTTCCTCAGATGCTTTTGGTAAAAATGGGCGAAAGGGAGTGAACAAAACAAGGATAATTCTTTACTAGCATTCCTTGGACATGTCATTGTCTTGAGAGAGAGTGACCCATGTTGAGTATCTATATGAACCTACATTCTGCTTTTTGTTTATGGTCCCTTCTACTTTACCCTTGATTTTTTTCCATGGAAAACTGCTTGTTACTTGCTTTATCAAATTATGAATTATCATCTGTAATGAAAATATAAAATAGCACTGAAGTAAATGAGCATAAGAAAATATGTGAATAAACCCACCTACTGACACCTCCATATTTGTGTAAAATGGCATTTTGATGGTACATCTTGTGCTTCTTTCATATCTATAAAACCTGATTAATCATCTAGTAGTGATTATTATATTGCACTGAGAAAATTTGTGATTATTATATTGTAACATCTTTTCTAGACTTGTCTGATCAATTTGGGTCACATAGATCGATTCATTCTTGTGTCTTGAACCAATTTAAAGTCATTTTCATAATCAAATAAGCTTAACATATCTTCTAGACTTTTGAACTTCTATTTCACTTGGTTATGATATACCCTTTGGTGCCTTCTCTTCTTGTTAAATTATAATTGAGTACATGTTATATGTCAGTTTATACTTGAGAGCTACTGGTGAATCTAGGTGACCATTCTTGAACAGAATTAAGTGCTACCCTAATCAGGACAATAATTTGCAGTCTGGGAACCAACTAGAAGCCTAATCTAATCCCTTTTCTTGATATAAGTATTTTGGCATTAGTATCTATGGGGAAGAACTTTCAAGCCTTAAAACCTAAGCTTTATTTGTTTGATCGTAATGATCATACATATGAATCTACATAAATGGAATTGAACTAATCTAGAGGAATGTGTTGCTTTTTTTCAAACATCACCTAATACCAAATTCTTGAAGCAATTAGGATTTTTAAACTTGTATTGGATGTCATAGGGTTGAATTATGAATAAAGTTATAGGAGTAAAGATAAGATATGGGTGGAACAATTTTGGAGAGTTCAAAATTAATCGAAAAAGAATTACAACGTGAATCTTTTTATATTCCCTGTGCAATAATAATCATACGTTCATAATTTCAGGTATATTTCAGAAGTTAGAATCATGTAATATAATTTACATGCAACTAGTCTTTTGTTTTTGGGTTAAGATCCATTTTAGCCCTGTGATTTTGGTCATGAACCACTTAAGCCCTTATAGTTTACTCGTGTCTAAAATAACCTATATAATTTCAAAAAACGTAGCATATAAGTCCCTCATATCAAGTCTAAGTTAACAGACGTTAAAGTCTGCTTATGTTGCATGTTGACTCACAATAAATCATTAATATAATGACACGTATAATTTAAGTTTAAAAAATGGTTAAGATCTATTTTAGCCCTTATGGTTTTGGCTATGGACCACTTAAGTCTTTATAGTTTATTCGTGTCTAAAATAACTCATATATTTTAAAAAACGTAGTATATAAGCCTTTTTCGTCAAGTCTGAGTTAACATACGTAAGAGTTTATTTACGTGGCATGCTGACTCGCAGTAAACCATTAATATAATGACACATGTAACTTAAGTTAAAAAAAAAACTGAGACCACAATTAATGGCGGGAGGAGGCGTCGTCGTGGAAGCGACCACCAACAGCAGCACCGAGCCGCTGCTGCCTAGTAGGGCGTCGTACACATGCAGCCTCTCCCATGTTAACGACGAGTTCAGTAGCTTCCAGTCCTGTCTCAGGTGGATGTGCGTCGACCAGTCCGTTGCTAGGCACACGGTGGTCTCCTGGTTCTTCTTCCTCCTCCTAGGCGTCTTCGTCACCATCGCCTCCCATATCGTTCTCTCTTGCCCCCCACCCGTCGTGCTTATGACGTGGTGGTCCAGCTCTCTCTTACTTCTGCCTCTAGCCTCTCTTACCTCTATCTCTCCTCCTTCATTCGTTGCTTTCTCTTCCTCGACAAGATGGACCTTTTAAAAACTTAAATTATATATGTCATTATATTAATGGTTTATTGTGAGTCAGCATGCCACGTAAGCAGAATCTAACGTTTGTTAACTCAGATTTGATGGGAGGGGTTTATATGTTACGTTTTTAAACATGTAGGGGTTATTTTAGATACAAGTAAATCATAATGGCTTAAATGGTCCATGGCCAAAACCACGGGAGTTAAAATGAACTTTAACCCTTTTAAAACTTAAATTACATGTGTTATTATATTAATGGTTTATTGTGAGTTAGCATGCCACGTAAGCAGACTCTAACGTCTGTTAACTCAGACTTGATGGGAGGGGCTTATATGTTACTTTTTTGAAAATGTATAGGTTATTTTAGACACAAATAAACCATAAGGGCTTAAATGATCTATAACTAAAACCACAGGGGCTAAAATGAACCTTATCCCTTTATTTTTTTATTTGAGGATTCAATGATTTCCATAGAATTGTGATTTAAAGGGCAAAACAACAATTGTAGATGCTTTAGAAGGTGAATATACATATGAGATGGCTCTGTCAAGGATCTGTTGTTATCCTTGTGATACCTCCTGGGATCGTGCTTATCTAGACACAAGTAGCAAGAGCATTGATATCTTGTCACGGGAACTTGTTTACAAGATCTGTTTTTATTGTTGAAATAACAATGGCTTGTGAATATGATTTTTAGAAGTCAATTTTATATCAAGTGGTATGTTTGATTGGAGTTCTACCCATAATTAATATGTTTCACTCAAAAGAGTGTTCAGGACTTGCATTGGCATCTAAAACTTTGTAGAGAAGTGGTATTCAAGATGAGAAGATCTTTGTCTGCATTGGGCTGTAATCTGGGGGAGTTGAGAAATAGATGTCAAGTAGTCATTGGAGTTGTTATTGGAAAAAATGGTGAAGCACAATTGGTAACTTTGCTTTAGAAGCTGAGATATAAGTAAGCAAAGATGAACTCCTTCATTTGCTTTTCTTGCAGATGATATAGCCAAAAATCATAGGAAGCTTAACTTCTTTACATTGACTCATGTGGTCATCTCTGTCAACATCTGGTTTTCTATATCTGCACCATGTCTACAAAAGCTTGAAGTACTCTAGCAATATTGTATGTGCACCGTGGCTTGTTATGATACTATAACCAATTGCTGATGACAATATTTTATGTCGAGTGGGAAAATATTCTTAGCAACACTATTTAAGAAATCAATACAAAATATCCTGTATTGATACTCTGGTTGATTACTGTAAAGACATCATTATACATGTCTCAGTTTCGATTTCAAAATTCTTTCTCAGGTTCATCGTATACAGAACTTTGTGGAGACTCTTGACTTACTAAAAACAAGAAACTCCAACCCTTTCGGCAACAGCAGCAATGCTGTTTCGGTGACAACTCGATGGGAGACATTTGAATCTGGGTTGGGCACCTGAACACACCTCATTCAAAGGCATCATCTACCACAATTACCAATGATTGGGAAAACTTCGACTAGCGTATACTCTATACTATACTAGAAGACCAAATTATCCATGTCGTTGTTTGTGATCATTCCTATTTCTGTCATCTGTTTTTTCATGTGAATGACTTTACGAGTTTTTTCACAAACAAACTGTTTTCGGATGACCAAGAAAAATGTTGTGACTCGATGCATTTCGTAATATTTTTTATCAGCTTCTATGTTTCAACATACTGTTTTCGAATGACCAAGAAAATAGTTGCAACTTTATGCATTTTGTAATATTTTTTGTCAGCTTCAATGTTTCAACATATCGAATTGGCATTGTTTTGGTTGCGATTTTGTATCGAGTCCTGAATGCTCTTCCAAATGTATGCCTCCACTTCATGGACATCCTTAGTGGTTTAGAAACGCTAATGATGAACAGGATACTGGATGAGGCAAACACCCATGAGCTGCTTCAGGAACATATTGGAGGGGTCAAGAGGAGCAAAAGGCCTTGTAAATACTGCACATTATGAGCCTTCAGGATGTAATTGCGTTTGGTTTCATGCTTTTAATGCTAATTATATATAATTCATAAGGGAGTTGATCTGTGGTTCAATATACTATGATGTTTCCCTCGAGTAGTATGTAGCTCTGAGAGAAGTTGCTAAAACATCACTCTGCTGCTGTAGTGCAAAATGCATCTTGGTCTTCGGGAATTTTTTTGGTTTTTTGACGCTTTTAATGTTGAACTCTTCGATTCTCTCCTCGTAGATTTTGGTTAACAAATGTAGCAAATGAAAGCTGAAAAAATATTGAATATTAACCTTTCACTTCACCTTATCCCGTTTCATACATAAGAAAGAAATTATTTATCTATGGATACAATGAGTTTACGTTTGAACTTTAAAAAAAGGTTACAATGTGACTTGACTTAGTGTTGATTCTATCAAATGAACTTTTTCGCAGCAGGACAAGCCTTGTGGATTTTTAATTGATGTATAGTTGGACAGTCACAATGATAAAAATCTGAACATTTTCGGTCCACCCCCACTTAAAATTAAGTTCGAGTATCCTTAAAGTGAATTAGATTGAGCACCGCTAATCAATCGAGTATGGTTACGGATGTTCTATTGTACGATTCCTATTCCTAATAAATATCCAAGTTGGGTTTAGGTTTAGATGTCTGTCTAGATATTTAGTCAAGTTTATGCTTGGATGTGATCGAATTTCTCAAGAACACTAAATGACATTGGTTTGAATTTTTTGGATGCTCGTCTATCCTAACCCATGCATATCGTATTTGGATATCCTTTTAATCGGGTGAGTTGAAATCTGATGTAAGATAATTATATTATGAGAACAAATAGAATGGGCATCACCTAGTAATGTCTTGTGTAAAGTTAATGATGATTTTTATCGAAGGGTGTGTTAAGTGGTTGTCTGCGGCGGAAGTCGATTTGATCCAACTTGGTCCTTTCTCTAAGCCGATTTCAAGTCAAATTTTGCCAACCCAATCCGATTCTTGTAAAACCACATGGGGGGTGCTCCTTTCTAAATGCGGTGGTAAGATCACATGCCGCAGGTGCTCCCTCCCTCGGTAGCTGCGTAGATCCAACCGTCAGATCTCACACTTGAGCATGTGCTGTAACTACCTTAACTAACATGGTAAGATCTCATTGCCTTCGTGTGGCGATTGCATACATCATGATGGATTCGATGAGATCACAACGATAATCTAAATGACCCCTTGGTAGCCCAAATTATGCAACGTGTCCCTTTGCTATCCGGATTGAGTCACATCGCCCCTTTTCTTCGAGGCGTTTGGGTGCCGAGCAGAGGAAGCATCGTCCTTAACCCTTATAAATAGTGGGTCGATCGACTTTCATCCCTCACAATTTGCGTACGATTTGGACTTCCTTAGATCTTACACTTGGCAACTAAATCTCAAGGCCCAAGATGTCTTCTTCCTCCTCCGATAACTTGTTAGAATCAGATGGGTTGCTGATCCCATTACCGCCTTTGGTGCCATCGACAACGGAGTCTTCTTCCTTGAGGGAGTCGAGTTGGTTGCTCTAACGGAGACTACCCTTTCTAAAGCAAATCCACATGGCGGTAGGGCTCTGCCTCCTCTGACAGGAGATCTATAATATCCTAGCTAAGTTCGCGCTAATTATTACTCAATCAGGTGACCGATCATATGAGTCGAGACTTTGCTTCTCCCTTTACTTTTTTTTTTTTTTTTTTTTTTTCATCGAGGCTTTCTACTTTTGGAAGTTCTCATTCACTCAAATAATATCAAATTCTTGACGCTTTCACCCTAATGTTCAATGGAGACCATGCTATTAGTATGTTATAGTGTGTGCTTCATGGGGCTGCCATATATCTTCTTTGCCCGACCTAGCTATTGAGTCAAGGAGATTACGCCCTCTTGCAAGGGTTTAAAAAAGATATTTTTATTTATTTATTTAAGGAACGGGTGGTCGATTAAATTGAATTAGTCTACTTGAAAGTTTTTCAATTCCGCCCCTATGTTACATGGGTCGAAAAAGGAAATTTTCATCCAATTGCTCTTGCCCTATTTGAGTCCCTTGTCATTCTTTAGAAGAGTGAGTGAGTAGTGGCTCGTGCATGCAGGAGTTAGTCCTCCACCTCATAGTATGTTGGACTTCTATCTTTTTGTTATTTTATCAACTAGAGTTGGCTCGCATACTTTCTTGCAGATATGGATCTCTAGGATAGTATACTCAAAGTAAATGCTCGTGGGCATGAAGACAAAGACGGTGAACTTGTGCCCCTCTTCATGAGTGATGTAAAAAGAAGTAATCGAGCAGGAGCATTATCACTTGACGTTGCAGGCTCAAGCCCCTACAAGGTCTTAAGTTAAGCATAAGCACCCCCCTGGCTCCTCTTACTCCTTTGCTACCTCCCCCACCTGCGTTAACCTCTGATCTGGTTCCCCTTACCCTTGTTGAATCCTAGATTTTGAAGACAAAATTAATTGATGAGTTTATAATCTAATTAGTGTTTGAGAAAAGTGATGTACGACTAACTTTGATCATGGAAATATAAATTGATTGAAGTAGAAGAATCAAACGTTAGGCCAGAGTCAGAGATCGGGCATCGGGCCAGAAAGATCGGGCATTACGTCATGATCGGATGTTGCAGGAGTTAACATACCGATGGATCGGGCAATATATTGAAGGAAAGCATGATATGCCGGGAGTTTGGATGAACCAATGACATGCTGGACAACACATAATTCATGTTGTGTAATCGTTTATGTCTTGATCGTCATAGTTTAGGTTTTAATTGAGTTGATTTTAGGTATAACCATGCCAACTCAATTAGGGGCCCATTGGACCTAAATCAAGGTTAATTTGGGCTTATTGGAAAGCCCATTTGGTGACCTACAATTGGGTCAAGTGGTGGCACCACTAGACCAATCACCTATGAGCTGGAACATACAAAATGTACGTTCCCGAAAGACCTGACGGTGGTACCACTAGTGTCAGATAATGGCACTACCCAGATTGGCGATAGTTCCACTAGAACATAATCTTCGAGACTATGTCAAGCGATGGTACCGCTTAGACTGATAGTGGTACTGGTAGTGCTCAATGCTATAGGCGGTGGTATCGCCCAACAATGGCGGTAGTACCATCAGTACCCCAAAAACCCGAGGATGAGATTTGTTGGCTTCATTTTTGAAGCCATTTGGGGTCTAGAAATATCCACACATTCTTGCTTAAGATAGTAAGAAAAGAGCATGAAAAAACTTGTGATTCTAAGTGTACAAACTCTATTGAAAGTCTTGAGTTTCTTCCTACTCAATTTTCTAAGTCTTTTTACAAGAGTTGTGAGGACTACTTATAAGAAGATTTATAAAGGTTTTATTCTAAACCTATGAAAAAGAGAAAAACATTGTAACAAGGGTGGTTAATCTTTGCTCATTGAAAGAAGATTGTTAGTGAAAGCTAATGGCATCGACGAAAGAGGAATCAGAAGTGGACGTAGGTCGCAATGACCGAACTACTCTAAATTTGGTATGCATTTCCTTTATGCATTTCATTCTTATTGCTTATTGATTTAGTTGCTCACTACTCTTACTCATATTTCAAGTTAAACATATTTTCGATATGAGTTTCATCGAATGAAATTTTTGAAATCGGCTCAACTTTTCGAAGACACTAATTCACCCCCCCCCCCCACATCTCTTAGTGCCTTTAAGATCCTAATAGTTAGTATCAGAACCTAGTTTTCTCATTTAGTTTAACACCTAGGAGAGATTAAATAATTTTTTTCGATAATCAAGAGGGTCATTCTATCACGTGTCCTCCTATATTCAATGGGATGAGCTACATATTTTGGAAAAATGAATAAGAATTATTTTAATTTCTATAAACTTTAATTTATAGAATATTATCGAATGTCGTTTTCAAAAAATCGTCTAGACTAATGAATGAACAGAATGATTTAGAGAAAAAAATTATTATTTTTAAATGCTAAAGCCATGAGCTCCAAGGGTATATACACATATATATATACACACATATATATATACACACGCACACACACACACACGCACACACACACACATATATATATATATATATATATATATATATATATGTATATATATGTATATATGTATATATATATATACATATATATATGTATATATATGTATATATGTATATATATATATATATATATATATATATATATATATATATATATATATATATATATATTTACATATACATATATTATGATGTCTAGAGATCTGTGTAATGGGAATCAGATCGTGATGAGATCACGATAATGAGATCGATTCACCTTTAAATATAAATCCTAAATAATCTTAGTCATAGGTTACTCGAGAGGGACATCGAGATAACCGGATAGACTGGTGTGTTGTGTACCCATCCATATGATGGAGACAGCTGGTCTTATAGCTACTCGTGTGGGGACACTAGGGCTACAATGCAAGTGCTCATTAGAGAATGAGTTCACTGATTAATCAGATCACGAAATGCTGGATGGTTAATGATACCTCATTGTTAGACAACGATTATGTTATTCTAGTTGTATACCTAGTCCTTAGACTTGAGACACCAAGGATGTCCTATATGAGTACTCCACTCTTTGGTACCAGACTTATAAGTTCGGAAGTTCCAAATCTAGCGCAATTGATTATCAGGAGTGGTAGTCAATCTTACAAGGGCTATTGAGTGTCGATAGAGGATCATCCACTCTCGGTGTCATGAGAGGAATATCTTGTGTGTTCTTGCTTAGACAAATCCCTAGTCTGGGTCATTTGGATTGAGAGAGAAAGAGTTCTCCGAGAGAATTTGATTATAGCGAGACTCGAGTAGAAACCATATAGGCCTGACAGCACCATGCATGGTATATAATCTCTGAGATATTAGATGGATGAGAGACTATAGGTACACGATAACCAAGGACAGATAGGTCCAAAGGATTGGATTCTCCTGTATCATCTTGGGCTATGGCGTAGTGGCCTAGTATGTCTGCAGTCGATGAGTCGAGTGAATTATTATGAAAATAATAGTTCATTAAGCCAGAAGGAGTTCTGACTGGTATGACTCATGGCTAGCTCGATATTAATCCTAGAGGGTCACATATATATGGTAGGCGTTACGATGAGTAGAGGTTCAGATATGAGATATCTGTCGGAGCCCCTATCTTATTGGATATCCAATAAGCTCTTGTATTATTTAATCTTATGAATGAGATCCAATAAAAGTCAATGAGAGATGTTGGATAGAGATCCACTAATCTAAGAGGCATGGGTAATTGGACCTCCTACTCAAATAACAAGTGTGGAGATTTAGGCAGTAATTTGAGGAGCATCATCGCAGCCTTGCTATGTGGATCACTACCAGAGAGGAGGGCGCTTGACCTCCTTAATCTTCTCCTACATATCTGCAAGGATTCAGAGATATATAATCTCCCTAGGTAAAACACATATATCTTATACATGAATTTAAGTTTTGTGGGTTTTTGTGCACTAGTCTTCGCACGACGACAAACACCTTTTTAGAAAATTTAGGGTTTTTGTTTTATGTTTTTTCACTGCACATGTGATATCACCCCTAGATTTCCTTACAATGGTATCAGAGTTAGGTTGTTCATGCGAAAGATTGGTTTTGAACTACGTGTATTATGTTTTAGAAAAGCTTTTTATGTCAAAATCATTGGTAAAAAAACGAGAAAGGGCAACAACTATTGCTGCCCCTGTAGGTTGGCCAAAGGCTACCTGTAGCCTAGGCTAAGAGCTCCAAGGGTGGTCTCAGCCACCTACAGCAGGCCACGTGCCTGCAGGGGTCGTAGGCGGTCGGCGAGTGGCGATCATTCGCCCGTAGGCAGGATACTCACAAGCAGGGCCACTTGCACGTGGGCACTATGCTCACCCGCAAGGGTGGTGCCTGCGAGTGTTAGGCCCTCAGGCAAGCTCCCTTGTGGGCGGTGCTTGGTTGTAGAGGCAATACCCATTAGGGTGGCGTCAGCTTGCTGCGGGCGCCACTTTGAGCATGCTGTTGAAGGGGCGATGCTCATTCGTGGGCAAAGGGGGCACCCGTAGGCATATCGCTCACGGGCAAAGGTGGTGCCCCCCGACGCAATGATCGCTGCCGATAGGGTAGCAACCGCCGCAACATAGTAGGGGAGAAGAAGAAGGGATTAGGGGTTTCTAGGCAAAATATAGTTTTACCCCTTAGAATTTTAAAAATTTTGAGTTTTATCCTTTCTGTCCAGATTACCAAAATGCCCTTCATAATTTAGAAAATTCTCTACATGTCCCTAATTTTAGAAAATATTAATTAATTAAAAGTTTAATTTATTATTATTATTATTATTATTATTATTATTATTATTATTATTATTAATATTATCTAGTAGTCCTATATTATGATTTGTATATGTGATGTATGATGTGGACAAATGAACATGGACCATGTGATGTGTGTACATATGATGTGATTATTATTATTGGGGCTCGTGAGCCTCCAATTTTATTTTCGTTTTTTGTTGGGCCTACGTGCCTATGATTAAGTTGTAATCACACAAGGAGGTGCAACGGGAGTATGGAAGCGATAGCAGAACCAACGAGGATGAGATGGATGATCATAGGGCATGGAGATGCACCACTGCACACATAGATCTTAATGTGATTAGGCCCATTGGCTCGGACTGTTAGGATCGAGAGCACTAAGAGGGGGGGGGTGAATTAGTGCAGCGGAAATCTTACAGCGATTAAAAACCAAAAGCTGCGTTCGTTCAAAAACTATTATGATGCAAAAGCAAATTCTCAGTTTGTATCTAAGTGCAGTTTGCGTCTAAGCGCAGATTGCGTCTAAGCGCAGTTTTGCGTCTAAGCGCAGTTTACGTCTAAACGCAGATTTACGTCTAAACGCAGATTTACGTCTAAACGCAGATTTACGTCTAAACGCAGTTTTACGTCTAAACGCAGATTTACGTCTAAACTCAGATTTACGTCTTAAACTCAAATTTACGTCTAAACGCAGATTTACGTCTAAACGCAGTTTTACGTCTAGACGCAGATTTACGTCTAAACTTTGAAACTTGTTTGTATACTTGTAGAAGGCAGTATGCAGTTGAAATCAAGACGTAAACGTGAACTGAGATCTGATGATTGAGCGAGGAAAGCCGATTTACGTCTGAATGCAGTTTTACGTCTAAATGTTGAAACTCGTTCGTAAAATCGTAGAGGACAGATTGCAGTTATCAATAGGATTAAAATGTAAGTGTAAACTGCAAAGAAGCTCGTTTGTAAAAGCACGGAAAACAGTTCTGCAGAATCAAACGTAAACGTAAACTGTAATGTATGAAAATACGAATTTACGTCTGAATGCAGATTCGGAAGAACAGCACTTAGAACTTGTTCGTGAAAGCGCAGAGAGCAGTAGTAATGAGGGAGGTTTGCAGTAATGATAAAGTGCTCGAAAATAAACGCAAACCAGAGATTTAGAGTGGTTCGGTCAGCCTTGACCTACTCCACTTTTGGCTTCCTCCACCGATGAGGTTGCCGACGTCAACTAGGTGCCTTCCTTCAATGGGCGAAGGCCAAACTGCCCTTTTACAATTTCTCTCCTTTTGACAGGCTCAGGAGACAACCTTTACAGACCTTTCTCTCCTCACTTTACAACTGAAAACTTGAAGAACAGAAGGAGGAGACTTAAAGGCTTTACAACACTTTTGAGCTCTTAGAATCACAGAAAAGATCAAGATTTCGGTGTAGGTCTGTATCTTTTCAGTGCTGAATGGGTGGGGTATTTATAGGCCCCAACCCAATTCAAAATTCGAGCTCAAAATGATCAAATCGATCAAATCCCAGAATTCTGGGATCAGGCGGTTGCACCTCTTGACTGGAGAGGTGGCACCGCCTGGCAGAGCTCGAAGACTGAGCTCAGGCGATTGCTCCTCTCTGCCTGAGCTCGAAGACTGAGCTCGATGGTTGCATCACCTGGCAGAGCTCGAAGACTGAGCTTGGTGGTTGCATCACCTGGCAGAGCTCGAAATCTGAGCTCGGTGGTTGCATCACCTGCCAGAGCTCGAAACTGAACTCAGGCTGATGCACCTCTCTGCCAGAGCTCGAAGACTGAGCTCGGTGATTGCATCACCTGGCAGAGGTCGAGACTAAGCTCAGGCTGATGCACCTCTCTGCCAGAGCTCGAAGACTGAGCTCGGTGGTTGCATCGCCTGGCAGAGCTCGAAACTTGAGCTCTGGCGGTGCTACCTCTTGGCAGAGGAGGTTGCACCGCCCAGTCTAGCTCGAAGACTGAGCTTTGGGCGGTTGCACCTCTTGGCTGGGGCGGTTGCACCTCCCAGCCTCGCAGCCCTGGCGGTTGCACCTCCTGGCTGGGGCGGTTGCACCTCCCAACCTCACAGCCCAGGCGGTTGCACCTCCTGGCTGGGGCGGTTGCACCTCCTGGTGCAATCAGGGTCCGAATGGTTCACTCCATTCGGCCCAATTTGAATCTTTTTCAGGGGCCCAATTGCCCCAAGATTAAGCTAATGGGATCACCTCCCATTTTCATGCTTAATCATCATGCTAACTACGATTAACTCTAAGACAACTTCTGCAGCTTTGCTCCGATGCGTCAATCGCTTCTTCCGGCGAGTTTCCGGCCAACTTCCGTCGATCATCCGATAAACCCTCGGTGATCCTTCTGCGGACATCCGGCATACTCCTGGACTTTGCGACGATCCACTTGGTGAGTTCCGACGAGCTTCGCTTGGCAAGCTTCGGGACTTCTCGGATCTGTTCTCGCTGAACCTCCGACGACCGTCCGAACTTCCGTCGAACTCTCGAACTCCCAACGTGATCATGATTTTGTCTCCGGCGCAACACCTGCTGCTTGTCTTACTCTCATCGTAGTTAATCCTGCACACTTATCTCAACACATAGATTAGATAACAAATGACAATTGACTTCATCATCAAAATCCGAGATTCAACAATCTCCCCCTTTTTGATGATGACAATCAATTGATAAAGGAGTTGTCCTTAACTCCCCCTATCTATATGCTATAGTTGAGATAAGTCAACCTTGAATTCAAGACCAAAGAATTCAAGTGACGTATTGATAAGTTAGATCAGTTAAACTTATCAATACTCTCATCATGATGCCCATCATGATGTATCTCTTCAAGAATGATGTCAAAGCATGACATACATCATCAAGTTTGTATGATGGTGTTTGTAACAATTCATCATGTAATAATATAAAGCTTCGAAGGACTTTTTACATGATGCACACATTTGAGATTTTCTAGCAAGTTTGCATTTTCTATAGAATATCAAATCAAGATATGATGCAAACTATAGCACATGTTCACATATCTCTTGGTGATGCAAGGATGGCATAACATTGTTTATAGCATAACTCAAGTATTTGCAACTATGACATAGATATGATTATGGCAGTTCAGCTATGACATAGTGTTTATCAATTCATATGTTTCTCCCCCTTTGTCATCAACAAAAAGCATGATAGCATTATCAAGCATATAAAGGAAGTCATGACACATATATCTTTTTATTGTTTTTGCTTGACGGAGGAAAGTCATTTTTCAAAGAGTTTTCATAAGAGTGTACAAGAACATCCCATTTTTAGCATACAAACCAAAAAATGAACTTCTTACATGCATCTGGTTAAAAATATTTGTCACATAATTTGCAACATGTTATTTGATCAAGCGTTTGTCAAGGCATGTAATAGTAATAACATCCGAAAAATAATTTTAACTAGTTAAAGTATTCGGACAATTCAACATTCCTAATTCTCTTCTTATGTAATCAAATTGTTCTTCACATAGGGGTTTTGTGAAGATATCAGCCAGTTGATGTTTGGTATCAATAAACTCTATGGTTACATCATGATTAGAGACATGATCTCGTATAAAGTGATGTCTAATATCAATGTGTTTTGTTCTTGAGTGTTGTATAGGATTTTTAGTTAAGCATATTGCACTCGTGTTATCACATTTAATGGGAATATCTTTAAGATTCATTTTGTAATCTTCTAAAGTGTTTTTCATCCATACAACTTGTGCACAGCATGCACTTGCTGCAATGTATTCAGCTTCGGTTGTTGATAGGGCAACCGAGTTTTGTTTCTTAGATGACCAGGATACAAGGGCATGTCCTAAAAATTGACATGATCCTGATGTGCTTTTTCTGTCTAGTCTACAGCCAGCGAAGTCCGCATCAGCATAAGCTGTTAATTCAAAGTTTTCTGATTTTGGGTACCATAATCCTAGATTGGTAGTTCCATTAAGATATCTGAGTATTCTTTTGACTGCTTTGAGATGAGATATCTTAGGGTCTGATTGAAATCTAGCACAAAGTCCTACACTGAACATGATGTCTGGTCTGGTGGCAGTGAGGTAAAGTAAACTTCCTATCATACCCCTATAGGTTTTTTGATCGAAGCTTTCTCCATTCTCATCAATTTCTAACTTAGTGGAGGTGCTCATAGGAGTGTCAATGGCTTTTGAATTATTCATTTTGAACCTCTTTAGCAAACTCACAGCATATTTGGTTTGACTAATAAAGATGCCATTGCTTAGTTGTTTGATTTGTAGGCCTCAGAAGAATGTTAACTCTCCTATTAGACTCATTTCGAATTCATGACTCATAGTTTTCGCAAAGGATTCACAAAGAGATTCATTTGTAGAACCAAAGATAATATCATCAACATAAATCTGAACAATGAGAAAATTATTTTCAAAATTCTTGATAAACAATGTAGTATCAACCTTGCCTTTTATGAAATTATTTTCAATGAGAAAAGAGCTAAGTCTCTCATACCAAGCCCTTGGGGCTTGTTTTAAACCATAGAGAGCTTTAGTTAATCTAAACACATGATTATGGTAGCCATTATTTTCAAATCCAGGAGGTTGTTCAACATAAACTTCTTCGGAAATGAAACCATTTAGAAAAGTGCTTTTAACATCCATTTGAAATAACTTAAAATTATTGCAACTAGCGTAGGCAAGGAGCATCCTTATGGCTTCCAATCGAGCCACAGGTGCGAAGGTTTCATCGTAATCGATACCTTCTTCTTGGTTGAAACCTTTGGCCACTAATCTAGCCTTGTTTCTAACCACGATACCATTTTCATCTTGCTTGTTTCTAAAGACCCATTTAGTACCAATTACTAAATGGTCATTTGGCCTAGGAACAAGCGTCCACACCTCATTTCTCTCAAATTGATTTAATTCCTCTTGCATTGCGATAATCCATGAATCATCTTTCATGGCTTCATCAACACATTTGGGTTCAATTTGGGAGAGAAAAGCGGCGTTGGCACAAAAGTTTTTAAGAGAAGATCGTGTTTGAACCCCCTTTGATGTGTCTCCTAGGATTAGCTCCTTAGGATGAGCATCTATATACTTCCAATCCTTGGGTAAGGATGTTTTGGAAGTGGATGCATCCAAGTTGCTAGTTGGAGACGGGGTTTCGTTTAAATTCAAGGAATCAAAATTAACATCATCATCAAGATCATTTTTCTTAATTTCTGAAATTTCATTGAAAACAACATGGATGGATTCTTCAATAATTAAGGTTCTTTTATTGAAGATGCGAAAAGCTTTAGAAACCGAAGAATAACCAAGAAAGATTCCTTCATCAGATTTAGCATCGAATTTTCCTAAGTTATCCTTTTCATTCAAGATAAAACACTTACACCCAAAGACTTTAAAATATGAGACATTGGGTTTTTTGTTATTCCATAACTCATAAGGAGTTTTGGTGAGTAAGGGTCTTACTAGGACTCTATTTAAAATATAGCATGCAGTGTTTACAGCTTCGGCCCAAAAATATTTGGGTAGGCTATGTTCATTCAACATGGTTCTTGCCATTTCTTGTAAATTTCGATTTTTTCTTTCTACTACCCCATTTTGTTGAGGATTTCTTGGAGTAGAGAAGTTATGGTTGTATCCGTTGAGTTCACAGAATTCTTGGAAGTCATGGTTTTGAAATTCTCCACCATGATCACTTCTAATTGACGAAATCATAGATTCGTTCTCATTTTGAACAAGTTTACAAAACTTGGTAAAATATCTAAAGCATTCATTTTTTTGTTTTAAGAAGTAGGTCCATGTATATCTGCTGTAGTCATCAATAATGACAAAGGCGTATTTGCTACCTCCTAGACTCGATGTAGAGATTGGTCCGAACAAGTCCATATGGATCAATTGTAAGGGCCTAGAGGTGCTTATTTGATTCTTAGCTTTGAAGCTACCCCTAATTTGCTTACCTAATTGGCAAGCATCACATACATTATCTTTGATGAACTTGATATGAGGAATTCCTCTTACAAGTTCTCTAGATGATACTTGAGTGATTAGTTTCATGCTAGCATGACCTAATCTTCTATGCCATAGCCAAGCATCCTCATTCATAACGGCAAAGCACATTTCATCACATAAGTCATTGATGTCAATAGTGTATACGTTGTTTTGTTTTAATGCAATCATAGATATATTTTTGTGTGGTTTTTCAATGATGCAGGCATTAGATTCAAATCTTATAATATATCCTTTATCACATAATTGACTAATGCTCAAGAGGTTATGTTTTAAACCATCAACTAGTAAAACATCTTCAATAGAGAGGTTGGATTTGTTACCTATGGTTCCTTTGCCAATGATTTTACCCTTGTTGTTGTCTCCGAAGGTGACATATCCTTCGTCTATGCTAGTGAGCTTAGAGAATTGAGATGGATCTCCGGTCATATGCCTTGAGCATCCACTATCAAGGTACCATTTCTTGCTCCTAGCTTGCGATTGTTTAGTTTTCTACAAGAAAGGATGATGTTTAGGTACCCATTTGCTTTTGGGTGCCTCATAAATAGATCTACATTTTCTATCATGTTGCATAGAGTTTATCATGGTTCCTTTAGGAACCCAAATTAATTTGTTTGGACTTATTTTCTTGAATGGACAACAATGTGTCTTGTGTCCAGATTTGCAACAAAAGTTGCACTTGGTTTGGTGTTGAACATGTAAGATGGGGCCTTTTACAAAGGTAGTTGGATTTCGGTGAGGACTCCTCACAAATCCAATCCCACTTCTTTTGGGAGCATTCCCTTGTTTGTAAGGATCATGTTTAATGACTTGCTACCAACCTCGAATTTCTTCAAGGTGTCCTTAAGTAGCAAGTTTTCTTTTTGTATAGTTTCTAAATCATGACATTTGATACATGAATTTAAACTATCATGATGTTCGACTTTTAACTTATCAAACTCACAAGTAAGATTATCATGTACCTTTTTTAGCAACTTGTATTTTCTATTTATAACTTTGCATTCATCAAATAAATCATGGAAGGCATTTAATAATTCATCGAAAGATAAATCAGCATCTAATAAATCCGTTACCTCCTCTTCGATGGCCATAAAGGCGTAATGAGCAACTTGCTCGGTGTTGGACTCCTCTTCCTCAGATGCGCTCGAATCATCCCATGTTGCTTGGAGCGCCTTCTTCTTTGTTGTTCTTTTCTTGACTTGGGGACAATCACTTTTGTAGTGTCCCGGCTTTTTACATTCGTAGCAGATCACTTGGTCCTTCTTGGGTTCAAGTTTATTTTTCACATCGTTTTTAAACTTGTTTCTTTTGAAGAATTTCTTAAACTTTCTTGTCAAAAGTGCCAAGTCATCATCACAGTCCTCATCACTTGAGTTTTCTCTCAAGTGGCATTCAGAAGTTTTAAGTGCCATATCCTTCCTGTTCTTTGGAAGGATGTCTTCTTGCTCTTCATGAGCTTTGCAAGTCATTTCGTAGGTCATTAATGACCCGATTAGTTCTTCAAGAGGGAAGTTGCGCAGATCCTTTGCCTCTTGAATGGCAGTGACTTTAGGATCCCAACTTTTAGGAAGGGATCTTAGTATTTTATTTACGAGTTCAAAATCCGAAAAACTTTTTCCGAGTCCTTTTAGACCGTTGACGACATCCGTGAAACGGGTAAACATGTCGCCAATGGTTTCACTCGGTTTCATTCGGAAAAGTTCAAAAGAATGCAGCAACAGATTGATTTTTGACTCTTTCACTCTACTTGTGCCCTCGTGGGTCACTTCAAGTGTGTGCCAAATATCAAAAGCAGTTTCGCAAGTTGAAATACGATTAAACTCGTTTTTATCAAGTGCGCAAAATAAGGCATTCATAGCCTTTGCATTAAGAGCGAAAGCCTTCTTCTCCAAATCGTTCCAATCGATCATTGGAAGAGAAGATTTTGAAAATCCATTTTCAACAAGGTTCCACAGTTCAAAATCCATAGAAATAAGAAAGATCCTCATTCGGGTCTTCCAGTAAGTGTAGTCCGTTCCACTGAACATGGGTGGACGTGTAATCGAATGCCCCTCTTGGTTTCCGGCGTATGCCATCTCTCTTGGGTTTTAATCCTTTAGAGAGTTAACCTTGCTCTGATACCAATTGTTAGGATCGAGAGCACTAAGAGGGGGGGGGTGAATTAGTGCAGCGGAAATCTTACAGCGATTAAAAACCAAAAGCTGCGTTCGTTCAAAAACTATTATGATGCAAAAGCAAATTCTCAATTTGTATCTAAGTGCAGTTTGCGTCTAAGCGCAGATTGCGTCTAAGCGCAGTTTTGCGTCTAAGCGCAGTTTACGTCTAAACGCAGATTTACGTCTAAACGCAGATTTACGTCTAAACGCAGTTTTACGTCTAAACGCAGATTTACGTCTAAACTCAGATTTACGTCTTAAACTCAAATTTACGTCTAAACGCAGATTTACGTCTAAACGCAGTTTTACGTCTAGACGCAGATTTACGTCTAAACTTTGAAACTTGTTTGTATACTTGTAGAAGGCAGTATGCAGTTGAAATCAAGACGTAAACGTGAACTGAGATCTGATGATTGAGCGAGGAAAGCCGATTTACGTCTGAATGCAGTTTTACGTCTAAATGTTGAAACTCGTTCGTAAAATCGTAGAGGACAGATTGCAGTTATCAATAGGATTAAAATGTAAGTGTAAACTGCAAAGAAGCTCGTTTGTAAAAGCACGGAAAACAGTTCTGCAGAATCAAACGTAAACGTAAACTGTAATGTATGAAAATACGAATTTACGTCTGAATGCAGATTCGGAAGAACAGCACTTAGAACTTGTTCGTGAAAGCGCAGAGAGCAGTAGTAATGAGGGAGGTTTGCAGTAATGATAAAGTGCTAGAAAATAAACGCAAACCAGAGATTTAGAGTGGTTCGGTCAGCCTTGACCTACTCCACTTTTGGCTTCCTCCACCGATGAGGTTGCCGACGTCAACTAGGTGCCTTCCTTTAATGGGCGAAGGCCAAACTGCCCTTTTACAATTTCTCTCCTTTTGACAGGCTCAGGAGACAACCTTTACAGACCTTTCTCTCCTCACTTTACAACTGAAAACTTGAAGAACAGAAGGAGGAGACTTAAAGGCTTTACAACACTTTTGAGCTCTTAGAATCACAGAAAAGATCAAGATTTCGGTGTAGGTCTGTATCTTTTCAGTGCTGAATGGGTGGGGTATTTATAGGCCCCAACCCAATTCAAAATTCGAGCTCAAAACGATCAAATCGATCAAATCCCAGAATTCTGGGATCAGGCGGTTGCACCTCTTGACTGGAGAGGTGGCACCGCCTGGCAGAGCTCGAAGACTGAGCTCAGGCGATTGCTCCTCTCTGCCTGAGCTCGAAGACTGAGCTCGATGGTTGCATCACCTGGCAGAGCTCGAAGACTGAGCTTGGTGGTTGCATCACCTGGCAGAGCTCGAAATCTGAGCTCGGTGGTTGCATCACCTGCCAGAGCTCGAAACTGAGCTCAGGCTGATGGACCTCTCTGCCAGAGCTCGAAGACTGAGCTCGGTGATTGCATCACCTGGCAGAGCTCGAGACTGAGCTCAGGCTGATGCACCTCTCTGCCAGAGCTCGAAGACTGAGCTCGGTGGTTGCATCGCCTGGCAGAGCTCGAAACTTGAGCTCTGGCGGTGCTACCTCTTGGCAGAGGAGGTTGCACCGCCCAGTCTAGCTCGAAGACTGAGCTCTGGGCGGTTGCACCTCTTGGCTGGGGCGGTTGCACCTCCCAGCCTCGCAGCCCTGGCGGTTGCACCTCCTGGCTGGGGCGGTTGCACCTCCCAACCTCACAGCCCAGGCGGTTGCACCTCCTGGCTGGGGCGGTTGCACCTCCTGGTGCAATCAGGGTCCGAATGGTTCACTCCATTCGGCCCAATTTGAATCTTTTTCAGGGGCCCAATTGCCCCAAGATTAAGCTAATGGGATCACCTCCCATTTTCATGCTTAATCATCATGCTAACTACGATTAACTCTAAGACAACTTCTGCAGCTTTGCTCCGATGCGTCAATCGCTTCTTCCGGCGAGTTTCCGGCCAACTTCCGTCGATCATCCGATAAACCCTCGGTGTGTTAGGATCGAGAGCACTAAGAGGGGGGGGGGGGGGTGAATTAGTGCAGCGGAAATCTTACAGCGATTAAAAACCAAAAGCTGCGTTCGTTCAAAAACTATTATGATGCAAAAGCAAATTCTCAGTTTGTATCTAAGTGCAGTTTGCGTCTAAGCGCAGATTGCGTCTAAGCGCAGTTTTGCGTCTAAGCGCAGTTTACGTCTAAACTCAGATTTACGTCTAAACGCAGTTTTACGTCTAAACGCAGATTTACGTCTAAACGCAGATTTACGTCTAAACACAGATTTACGTCTAAACGTAGTTTTACGTCTAAACGCAGATTTACGTCTAAACTCAGATTTACGTCTTAAACTCAGATTTACGTCTAAACGCAGATTTACGTCTAAACGCAGTTTTACGTCTAGACGCAGATTTACGTCTAAACTTTGAAACTTGTTTGTATACTCGCAGAAGGCAGTATGCAGTTGAAATCAAGACGTAAACGTGAACTGAAATCTGATGATTGAGCGAGGAAAGCCGATTTACGTCTGAATGCAGTTTTACGTCTAAATGCTGAAACTCGTTCGTAAAATCGTAGAGGAAAGTTTGCAGTTATCAATAGGATCAAAATGTAAGTGTAAACTGCAAAGAAGCTCGTTCGTAAAAGCACGGAAGACAGTTCTGCAGAATCAAATGTAAACGTAAACAGTAATGTATGAAAATACGAATTTACGTCTGAATGCAGATTCGGAAGAACAGCACTTAGAACTTGTTCGTGAAAGCGCAGAGAGCAGTAGCAATGAAGGAGGTTTGCAGTAATGATAAAGTGCTCGAAAATAAACGCAAACCAGAGATTTAGAGTGGTTCGGTCAGCCTTGACCTACTCCACTTTTGGCTTCCTCCACCGACGAGGTTGCCGACGTCAACTAGGTGCCTTCCTTCAATGGGCGAAGGCTAACTGCCCTTTTACAGTTTCTCTCCTTTTGACAGGCTTAGGAGACAACCTTTACAGACCTTTCTCTCCTCACTTTACAATTGAAAACTTGAAGAACAGAAGGAGGAGACTTAAAGGCTTTACAACACTTTTTGAGCTCTTAGAATCACAGAAAAGATCAAGATTTCGGTGTAGGTCTGTATCTTTTCAGTGCTGAATGGGTGGGGTATTTATAGGCCCCAACCCAATTCAAAATTCGAGCTCAAAACGATCAAATCGATCAAATCCCAGAATTCTGGGATCAGGCGGTTGCACCTCTTGACTGGAGAGGTGGCACCGCCTGGCAGAGCTCGAAGACTGAGCTCAGGCGATTGCTTCTCTCTGCCAGAGCTCGAAGACTGAGCTCGATGGTTGCATCACCTGGCAGAGCTCGAAGACTGAGCTTGGTGAATGCATCACCTGGCAGAGCTCGAAACTGAGCTCGGTGGTTGCATCACCTGGCAGAGCTCCAAGCTGAGCTCAGGCTGATCCACCTCTCTGCCAGAGCTCGAAGACTGAGCTCGGTGATTGCATCACCTGGCAGAGCTCGAGACTGAGCTCAGGCTGATGCACCTCTCTGCCAGAGCTCGAAGACTGAGCTCGGTGGTTGCATCGCCTGGCAGAGCTCGAAACTTGAGCTCTGGCGGTGCTACCTCTTGGCAGAGGAGGTTGCACCGCCCAGTCTAGCTCGAAGACTGAGCTCTGGGCGGTTGCACCTCTCGGCTGGGGCGGTTGCACCTCCCAGCCTCGCAGCCCTGGCGGTTGCACCTCCTGGCTGGGGCGGTTGCACCTCCCAACCCCACAGCCCAGGCGGTTGCACCTCCTGGCTGGGGCGGTTGCACCTCCTGGTGCAATCAGGGTCCGAATGGTTCACTCCATTCGGCCCACTTTGAATCTTTTCAGGGGCCCAATTGCCCCAAGATTAAGCTAATGGGATCACCTCCCATTTTCATGCTTAATCATCATGCTAACTACGATTAACTCTAAGACAACTTCTGCAGCTTTGCTTCGATGCGTCAATCGCTTCTTCCGGCGAGTTTCCGGCCAACTTCCGTCGATCAACCGATAACCCTCGGTGATCCTTCTGCGGACATCCGGCATACTCCTGGACTTTGTGACGATCCACTTGGCGAGTTCCGACGAGCTTCGCTTGGCAAGCTTCTGGACTTCTCGGATCTGTTCTCGCTGAACCTCCGACGACCGTCCGAACTTCCGTTGAACTCTCGAACTCCCAACGTGATCATGATCTTGACTCCGGCGCAACACCTGCTGCTTGTCTTACTCTTATCGTAGTTAATCCTGCACAATTAAAACAAAACTTCAATCGAGACAATTAGTCCTAAGCAATTAACCAAGTTGTCCGACATGTCATTGGTCCCTCGACGCTTCGTCCGATTCTTCGGCGCATCGTCCTCTCGTGCAGCCTATTGCCCAATCGGCCAGTTGACTCCGCAACTCCGATATCCTTGGCACAATACCCGCTCTTCTTGGCCCGATGCCCGAGTCCACGGCCCGAAGCCTTCTGTCGATACGCCGACCGATCCACCGGCCCGACGTCCAATCTTCTGACATGTTCTTTCGGCACAACATGATTTTCCTGCTTTAATTATCTCATCCTGATCGAAGCATCCTGCGTCACTCAAAACACAGATTAAATCATAAACATATATCAAGTAGTTTCATCATCAAAATACGAGATTCAACAATCTCCCCCTTTTTGATGATGACAATCACTTGATGACGGAGTTAAACTTAACTCCCGGAGTTTAAACAAACTCCCCCTATCAATATGCCATATTGATAGAACCTTGAATTCAAACTGAATTCAAGTCATTGCAATATTCATCATGAATACTTGCAACACGTCAACATGAACTTATGCATAAACTTATGCATCACATGTCATGTCATCAACATACTTCTCCCCCTTTGTCATCAACAAAAAGGAGAAGTACTACAATCAAGTGTGTGTGATATTGGTTCAACTCATTGCATGAAAATCATAATATCAAGTTTGCAAGTTTGCTAATATCAAATACCAACATGAAAAATTGCGATGTAGGCTTTTGATATCATAATGCAAACATTTCAAGTGTTTATCAATTATAGCATTTCATCACATGGTAGGATATCAACGCGTAAAATTACGATACAAGTTCTTGATATCTTAACGCATGATGAAAACATGGCATAATACAAGTTTGGCAATCATAGCATCAATTCATATATCTCTTAATGATGCAAGTATTGCAAATATGGCAATCATATCAATTCATATATCTCTTGATGATGCAAGCCTAGCATCAGTGTTCATAGCATCAATTCATATATTTCTCCCCCTTTGTCATCAACAAAACGGAGAACGATATAAGCAAATTTTAAGCATAAGTGCTTGTTGTTATGTATGTGAAATAAATCTTTGCAAGTAAAAACACTTTCATCCATATTCATCAAATCCATTTCTCAAAAAATATTTTTCACATGATGTGTGTATGAGAGATGTATTTGCTAGTCAATTACATATGTCAAAAATCAATGATATGAACTAAACTTGATATGGCATATGCTTGTTAAGTTTGGAAGAGAGTGAACTTGATATGTTAGACTCAAGAGAATCCGAAAATGAAATTTGAGTCTTTCTTCCATTCGAACAAGGTTTTGCTATAGATATTCAATTACAATCATGAAGGTAAAGCATGCTTGTTATCATGGAAGTTTTGTATTCAAGCACATAATTTTCAACATGTAATTGTGTAAAATCATTATGCCAGTCAAGTGATTCAATCATTCAATCAAGAAGGTTCGAAAAATAATTTTAACACGTTCAATCATTAAGACGTATTTTTGCCATTGTTTTTCAAATTCAATCATAAAGATAAGACATACTCATCATCATGATAGTATGATAGCAGGTTTACCATATACAAGCTAGCAAAAAATTTGTACATTTTAAGGCCCGCAAGCTAGCAATTTTGAGATGTTCAAGAAAGCAACTCTTGCTTCTTGATATATGCAAATTTGTCAAGTTTTGCTAGATGTGCAAGTTAGCATTTTTGCCTCTTGAGATAGGCAAGCTAGCAATCAAGTTTTTTCATCTTCTTGACTTGTACAAGCTAGCTATCTCCCCCTTTGTCATTGTCAACAAGGGAAAAACCCTTTACATCAATTTCTAAATCATGACAAAGGTAAGTAATCATTCTTATTTGTGCATCATTATAGTTTCAATGCACAAATTTATTAACATTACATTTCAAAAAATTTATGCATGATACCGAAAAATCAATCATCATCATGAGCATATCAAACATGATATTCAAGCATTCATGATACATCATTTTGGCAGCATGATCATAGATATTCAAACGATGGTATCTAGAATTCATTACATCCTATTATGCATGATCATTAACTCCTCATTTGTATTTCATGCATTATTTCATTTTATCTCATAAGGAATATCAAGAAGAGTTATTGGATGATGAGATAAATATTTTATGAATACACAGAATATCATAAGTGTTTCATGTATTCATATTATCACATGAAGCATATTATCATTTTTAAGATTCATAACATGAATAACGTTATTACTATTTCATCAAAATTAGTTTCGAGATTCACATAATATCATGAAATCATTAATCTCGATAAAATGGGAAAAACATTTTCTTTTTAAGTGATTCTTTTAACACATCATAAAAAAGAAAAACTCATTCATAATTCAAGTGATTTACAAGATATCATAAATGAATTTATCACTTGTATTTCACCAAAATCGAGAACTCTAGAGTTAGAAAAATGATTGAAGCATTTAATCTGATTGAAGAATGATTCATATTTAAAGTGTAGCATTTGTCAAATCTGAAATCATCAAGTATAACTTTAATATTTTCATTGCAACATTAAGCAAGGTTTCATTGAAGATAATTTTGAATGATTCTTATAAATGCCTAAAACTTCTTTAATTTTAATTTATGATTGACTTTATAATAGCATGCTCAAATCTTTATTCTTATGTCAAAACCATACATTATATTTAATAAACAAAGACAATGAAAAATATCAAGCCTTCCAGACAAAAGCCATGTATCGTCATTGAAAAGCAATATGAAAATCATCAAAATATACATTCTTGCTTCTCAAGCACATAAGATTAATCTCACTAGGTGTAAAATCATTAGATTTCTATCTTGCATTAACATAAGACATGCAATTTTCATTATCATTTTCAAGATTACAAGCATGATCATATTTTTGCATTTTCATTGTTAAATTATTAAAAATATAATTTTCAACAAAATTTAAAGAAAAAGAAAAGTGCATCATGAAAAGCATCATGTAATTTCGAAGTAAATTAGGGGGATTTCGATTACCTCATCATTGTAGGCTGTTAAGGCGTAGTTTGCCGCCTTGCTTTTGTTGACTTTCTCTTCTTCGGAGGAGCTCGATTCATCCCAATTTTTGTTCTTCTTCTTGCGTTTAAAGCAAGTAGTTCCATTCTTTTTGCTTTTTAATTTTCGTTTCATTTTAAGTTCACCATCACTTGAGCTTATGCTCGAGTGGTCTTCAAATGTTCTATGTCCCAAATCCTTCCTGTTCTTTGGAAGGTTGGTTTGTTCATCATTGTCCTCATCACTTGAGTCATCGCTCAAGTGGCATTCATTTGTCCAGAGTTCCAAATCCTTCCTGTTCTTTGGAAGGTGGTTCTCAAGTTCTTCACGTGCATTGCACGTCATTTCATATGTGATCAATGAACCAATTAGTTCTTCAAGTGGAAAATGGTTCAAGTTTTTCGATTCTTGAATAGCAGTTACTTTTGAATCCCAAGTTTTAGAAAGTGAGCGCAAAACTTTGTTAACGAGTTCAAAATCCGAAAAGCTTTTACCAAGTGATTTTAAACCATTGACGACATCCGTAAAACGGGTGTACATGTCAACAACGGTTTCGCTTGGTTTCATATGAAAAAGCTCGAAATCAAGCAGTAGAATATTAACTTTCGAGTCTTTGACTCTACTAGTTCCCTCGTGCGTGATTTCAAGAGTGCGCTATGTTAGGATCGAGAGCACTAAGAGGGGGGGGGTGAATTAGTGCAGCGGAAATCTTACAATAATTTAAAAACCAAAAGCTGCGTTCGTTCAAAAACTATTATGATGCAAACTAAAATTCTCAGTTTGTATCTAAGTGCAGTTTGCGTCTAAGCGCAGATTGCGTTTAAGCGCAGTTTTGCGTCTAAGCGCAGTTTTGCGTCTAAGCGCAGTTTTGCGTCTAAACTCAGATTTACGTCTAAATGCAGATTTTCGTCTAAACGCAGATTTACGTCTAAACACAGATTTACGTCTAAACGCAGATTTACGTCTAAACGCAGTTTTACGTCTAAACGCAGATTTACGTCTAAACGCAGTTTTACGTCTAAACGTAGTTTTACGTCTAAACGCAGATTTACGTCTAAACGTAGTTTTACGTCTAGACGCAGATTTACGTCTAAACTTTGAAACTCGTTTGTATACTCGCAGAAGGCAGTATGCAGTTGAAATCAAGACGTAAACGTGAACTGAAATCTGATGATTGAGCGAGGAAAGCCGATTTACGTCTGAATGCAGTTTTACGTCTAAATGTTGAAACTCGTTCGTAAAATCGTAGAGGACAGATTGCAGTTATTAATAGGATTAAAATGTAAGCGTAAACTGCAAAGAAGCTTGTTCGTAAAAGCACGGAAAACAGTTCTGCAGAATCAAACGTAAACGTAAACTGTAATGTATGAAAATACGAATTTACGTCTGAATGCAGATTTGGAAGAACAGCACTTAGAACTTGTTCGTGAAAGCGCAGAGAGCAGTAGTGATGAGGGGGGTTTGCAGTAATGATAAAGTGCTCGAAAATAAACGCAAACCAGAGATTTAGAGTGGTTCGGTCAGCCTTGACCTACTCCACTTTTGGCTTCCTCCACCGATGAGGTTGCCGACGTCAACTAGGTGCCTTCCTTCAATGGGCGAAGGCCAAACTGCCCTTTTACAATTTCTCTCCTTTTGACAGGCTTAGGAGAGAACCTTTACAGACCTTTCTCTCCTCACTTTACAATTGAAAACTTGAAGAACAGAAGGAGGAGACTTAAAGGCTTTACAACACTTTTGAGCTCTTAGAATCACAGAAAAGATCAAGATTTTGGTGTAGGTCTGTATCTTTTCAGTGCTGAATGGGTGGGGTATTTATAGGCCCCAACCCAATTCAAAATTCGAGCTCAAAACGATCAAATCGATCAAATCCCAGAATTCTGGGATCAGGCGGTTGCACCTCTTGACTGGAGAGGTGGCACCGCCTGGCAGAGCTCGAAGACTGAGCTCAGGCGATTGCTTCTCTCTGCCAGAGCTCGAAGACTGAGCTCGATGGTTGCATCACCTGGTAGAGCTCGAAGACTGAGCTTGGTGATTGCATCACCTGGCAGAGCTCGAAACTGAGCTCGGTGGTTGCATCACCTGGCAGAGCTCCAAGCTGAGCTCAGGCTGATCCACCTCTCTGCCAGAGCTCGAAGACTGAGCTCGGTGATTGCATCACCTGGCAGAGCTCGAGACTGAGCTCAGGCTGATGCACCTCTCTGCCAGAGCTCGAAGACTGAGCTCGGTGGTTGCATCGCCTGGCAGAGCTCGAAACTTGAGCTCTGGCGGTGCTACCTCTTGGCAGAGGAGGTTGCACCGCCCAGTCTAGCTCGAAGACTGAGCTCTGGGCGGTTGCACCTCTCGGCTGGGGCGGTTGCACCTCCCAGCCTCGCAGCCCTGGCGGTTGCACCTCCTGGCTGGGGCGGTTGCACCTCCCAACCCCACAGCCCAGGCGGTTGCACCTCCTGGCTGGGGCGGTTGCACCTCCTGGTGCAATCAGGGTCCGAATGGTTCACTCCATTCGGCCCACTTTGAATCTTTTCAGGGGCCCAATTGCCCCAAGATTAAGCTAATGGGATCACCTCCCATTTTCATGCTTAATCATCATGCTAACTACGATTAACTCTAAGACAACTTCTGCAGCTTTGCTCCGATGCGTCAATCGCTTCTTCCGGCGAGTTTCCGGCCAACTTCCGTCGATCAACCGATAACCCTCGGTGATCCTTCTGCGGACATCCAGCATACTCCTGGACTTTGCGACGATCCACTTGGCGAGTTCCGACGAGCTTCGCTTGGCAAGCTTCTGGACTTCTCGGATCTGTTCTCGCTGAACCTCCGACGACCGTCCGAACTTCCGTTGAACTCTCGAACTCCCAACGTGATCATGATCTTGACTCCGGCGCAACACCTGCTGCTTGTCTTACTCTTATCGTAGTTAATCCTGCACACTTATCTCAACACATAGATTAGATAACAAATGACAATTGACTTCATCATCAAAATTCGAGATTCAACACGCCAAATATCGAAAGCCGTTTCACACGTAGAAATCCGATTGAACTCATTTTTGTCCAATGCGCAAAATAAGGCATTCATAGCCTTTGCGTTTAAAGAAAAATTCTTCTTCTCCAAAACCGACCATTCGTTCATCGGTTTGGAGGGAAGTTGAAAACCGTTTTCAATGATATTCCATAAATCCAGATTTAGAGAAATTAAGAAAACTCTCATTCGAGTTTTCCAATAAGTGTAGTCCAATCCGTTAAAGAACGGTGGACGAAAGACCGAACAGCCCTCTTGAAAAGTCATTTCTCTCGGGTGTGAATCCGAAATGAGAAATACCCCGCTCTGATACCAATTGTTAGGATCGAGAGCACTAAGAGGGGGGGGGGGGTGAATTAGTGCAGCGGAAATCTTACAGCGATTAAAAACCAAAAGCTGCGTTCGTTCAAAAACTATTATGATGCAAAAGCAAATTCTCAGTTTGTATCTAAGTGCAGTTTGCGTCTAAGCGCAGATTGCGTCTAAGCGCAGTTTTGCGTCTAAGCGCAGTTTACGTCTAAACTCAGATTTACGTCTAAACGCAGTTTTACGTCTAAACGCAGATTTACGTCTAAACGCAGATTTACGTCTAAACGCAGTTTTACGTCTAAACGCAGATTTACGTCTAAACTCAGATTTACGTCTTAAACTCAGATTTACGTCTAAACGCAGATTTACGTCTAAACGCAGTTTTACGTCTAGACGCAGATTTACGTCTAAACTTTGAAACTTGTTTGTATACTCGCAGAAGGCAGTATGCAGTTGAAATCAAGACGTAAACGTGAACTGAAATCTGATGATTGAGCGAGGAAAGCCGATTTACGTCTGAATGCAGTTTTACGTCTAAATGCTGAAACTCGTTCGTAAAATCGTAGAGGAAAGTTTGCAGTTATCAATAGGATCAAAATGTAAGTGTAAACTGCAAAGAAGCTCGTTCGTAAAAGCACGGAAGACAGTTCTGCAGAATCAAACGTAAACGTAAACAGTAATGTATGAAAATACGAATTTACGTCTGAATGCAGATTCGGAAGAACAGCACTTAGAACTTGTTCGTGAAAGCGCAGAGAGCAGTAGCAATGAAGGAGGTTTGCAGTAATGATAAAGTGCTCGAAAATAAACGCAAACCAGAGATTTAGAGTGGTTCGGTCAGCCTTGACCTACTCCACTTTTGGCTTCCTCCACCGACGAGGTTGCCGACGTCAACTAGGTGCCTTCCTTCAATGGGCGAAGGCTAACTGCCCTTTTACAGTTTCTCTCCTTTTGACAGGCTTAGGAGACAACCTTTACAGACCTTTCTCTCCTCACTTTACAATTGAAAACTTGAAGAACAGAAGGAGGAGACTTAAAGGCTTTACAACACTTTTTGAGCTCTTAGAATCACAGAAAAGATCAAGATTTCGGTGTAGGTCTGTATCTTTTCAGTGCTGAATGGGTGGGGTATTTATAGGCCCCAACCCAATTCAAAATTCGAGCTCAAAACGATCAAATCGATCAAATCCCAGAATTCTGGGATCAGGCGGTTGCACCTCTTGACTGGAGAGGTGGCACCGCCTGGCAGAGCTCGAAGACTGAGCTCAGGCGATTGCTTCTCTCTGCCAGAGCTCGAAGACTGAGCTCGATGGTTGCATCACCTGGCAGAGCTCGAAGACTGAGCTTGGTGAATGCATCACCTGGCAGAGCTCGAAACTGAGCTCGGTGGTTGCATCACCTGGCAGAGCTCCAAGCTGAGCTCAGGCTGATCCACCTCTCTGCCAGAGCTCGAAGACTGAGCTCGGTGATTGCATCACCTGGCAGAGCTCGAGACTGAGCTCAGGCTGATGCACCTCTCTGCCAGAGCTCGAAGACTGAGCTCGGTGGTTGCATCGCCTGGCAGAGCTCGAAACTTGAGCTCTGGCGGTGCTACCTCTTGGCAGAGGAGGTTGCACCGCCCAGTCTAGCTCGAAGACTGAGCTCTGGGCGGTTGCACCTCCCAGCCTCGCAGCCCTGGCGGTTGCACCTCCTGGCTGGGGCGGTTGCACCTCCCAACCCCACAGCCCAGGCGGTTGCACCTCCTGGCTGGGGCGGTTGCACCTCCTGGTGCAATCAGGGTCCGAATGGTTCACTCCATTCGGCCCACTTTGAATCTTTTCAGGGGCCCAATTGCCCCAAGATTAAGCTAATGGGATCACCTCCCATTTTCATGCTTAATCATCATGCTAACTACGATTAACTCTAAGACAACTTCTGCAGCTTTGCTCCGATGCGTCAATCGCTTCTTCCGGCGAGTTTCCGGCCAACTTCCGTCGATCAACCGATAACCCTCGGTGATCCTTCTGCGGACATCCGGCATACTCCTGGACTTTGCGACGATCCACTTGGTGAGTTCCGACGAGCTTCGCTTGGCAAGCTTCGGGACTTCTCGGATCTGTTCTCGCTGAACCTCCGACGACCGTCCGAACTTCCGTCGAACTCTCGAACTCCCAACGTGATCATGATCTTGACTCCGGCGCAACACCTGCTGCTTGTCTTACTCTCATCGTAGTTAATCCTGCACACTTATCTCAACACATAGATTAGATAACAAATGACAATTGACTTCATCATCAAAATCCGAGATTCAACACGGACCTGATCACATTAGGTTGTGGTCCATTATTATTTAAGTGTGATTGCTCATGTGATGTGTGATTGCTTGTATACGTACTGTATATATATATATATATATATATATATATATATATATATATATATATATATTTGAATGCTATGTAGATATATATGTGTGTGACATGTCATATTAGGAGACCAAATCAAAATCCCCTCCCTCGATAATATTAAGTCGATAAACAAGAGGTAATTAGATTGACCCACGTGGCTTTCTATCATTATAGGCATGGATTGATTTCTGACATAGGTTGAGTTAGTCGATTCCCTCGAGGCCACACTAAGACACTAATTGGATCCTGATCTCTACTAGAAGTTATCGGAGTCTTTCATTTCACGTTCTGAGGGTGTTGCGTGACTCGCCAGAAAAATAGTAGAAGCAAATTAAGATAGAAGTCCATATCTTATTTATTTATTTTTATGTAAAATCTACATGTTATTTATTTCTGTTATAAAAAATATCGCTTTCAAATCTCTTATGTGGAATACTTGATGTCAACCGCCTCATTGGTCTGAATTATATAGATTGGCTCCACAACTTGAGAATTTCTCCCACGATGGAGAAAATTGCATACGTCCTTGATATAGTGATGCCTATGCCCGAGGAAGGGGTAAGCCAGGATGAGATCGCTCATTACGTAAAGTACATAGATGACTCCACTCCTGCTCAGTATTATATATTGGGCTCCATGACTCCTAAGTTACAAAGACATCATCAAAAGATGGATGCCAAATCCACTCTCCTATATGTCCACAAACTGTTTGAGGAACAAAGAAGGACTTAGCGATATGAGGTATCCAAGAGCCTCTTCTGCGCTAGGATGACTGAGGGGATATCGGTTCAGAACCATATCCTAAAGATGATTGAGTGGATAGAGAAACTCACAGGTCTAGGAATGGTCCTAGAGGATAACTTGTGTGTGGATCTTATACTTCAGTCCCTACTAGATTCCTTTTCATAGGTCATAATGAATTTTAATATGAACAAGCTTGAGGTGATTCTCCCTGAGCTCCTCAATGTGTTGAGGGAGGCAGAAAGCACTATTAAGAAAGAGAAGCTAGTTCTCTATATTGGTTAGACCAGAAAGAAAAGGAAGGCAAAAAAGTCCCTTAAGAAGAGAAAAGACAAGAGCAGACTAAGTAAAGCAAAGAATGCTAAGAAAGACATGACAAAGGATAAAGACCAGTGCTTCCACTATGGCAAAGATGGATACTGAAAAAGGAACTACAAAGAGTACTTTGCAAAGAGGGTGAAACATAAGTTTGGAGAAGCTTCAGGTACATTCATCATCAGTCTCCATTTGTTAGACACTTATGATAACACATGGGTATTAGATATCAGTAATGCATATTGTTAAGATCAAGAGCACTAAGAGGGGGGGGTGAATTAGTGTAACGAAAAACTTTTGACGATTAAAACTACGTTCGTACGTTGAAATTTGATTCCGACGTAAAAATCATTTCATGCAGATAATAACTTTGAAAGCTTACGGAAATATATTTGAAGTAAAGTAAGAAAGGCAGTTTGCAGTTAAGATAAATAGCACAAAGGAAATGCAAACCAGATTTTAGAGTGGTTCGGTCAAACGTGACCTACATCCACTTTTGGCTTCCTCCTCCGATGAGATCATTAGCATCTACTAAAGGCCTTCCTTTAATAGGCGAAGGCCAATCACCCTTTTATAGTTTCACTCCTTTTGACGAGCTTAGGAGACAACCCTTATAGAATTTTCACTCCTCTCTTGAATGATCAAAACTTGGAAGAAAAGAGGGAGGAGAACTTTTGGCCTTTACAACACTTTTGAAATCTAAAAATCATAGAGTAAGATTAAGCTTTCGGTGCCCTTTCATGCAAGAAAGTGTGGGGCATATATAGGCCCCAAACTGGTTTGAATTTGCAGCTCAAAAATGTCATCTCCCGGATTTCTAAGGTCCTGACGGTACTATCGCCAGACTGGGTGGTACAACCGCCTGACAGAGCTCGGAGACTGAGCTCTAGCGGTACCACTGCCAAATAGGGGCGGCACCACCGCCCAGTCTCGCTTGGAGACTGAGCCTAGGCGATGCCACCGCCTGGCTAGGGCGGTTCCACCGCCTAGTCTCGCTCGGAGACTGAGCCCAAGCGGTGCCACCGCCTGACCTAGGCGGTTGCACTGCCTAGCTTTCCTAGGAGATTGGGCTCTTGGGCGGTGCCACCGCCGGCCAGGAAATCTGGGTCCGAATGGGTTGATCCATTCGGCCCAATTTGGGTTTATCAAGGGCCCAATTGCCCCCAGATTAAATTAATGGGATCACCTCCCATTCCTAGCTTAATCTATATGCTAACTATAATATTTCTTAAGACATTTATTGTAACTTGCTCCGGTGCGTCA
Organism: Musa acuminata AAA Group; assembly: GCF_036884655.1. Taxonomy (NCBI): domain Eukaryota; kingdom Viridiplantae; phylum Streptophyta; class Magnoliopsida; order Zingiberales; family Musaceae; genus Musa; species Musa acuminata. The sequence continues at coordinate 19,063,592 of NC_088345.1, forward strand.
ATCGCTTCTTCCGACGAGCTTCCGGCGAACGTCCGATGAACTTCCGACGAACCCTCGGCGATGCTTCGGCGGACTTCCGGCCAACTCCTGGACTTACGATGATCCACTTGGCGAGTTCTGACGAGCTTCTTTGGCAAGCTCCTAGACTTCTCGGATTTGTTCCCGTAGAACCTCCGACGACCATCCGGACTTCCGTCGAACTCTCGAACCCCCAACGTGATCATGGTCTTAACTCCGGTGTAACTCCTACTATATGTCTTACTCCCATCGTAGTTAATCCTGCACATGTAAAATAAAACTTCGATATAGACAATTAATACTAAGCATTAATCAAGTTGTCCGGCATATCATTGGTCCCTCGACGCTTCGTCCGATTCTTCGACGCATCGTTCTCTCCTGTAGCCTATTGCCCAATCAGCCAGTTGACTCCGCAACTCCAATATCCTTGGTACAATACTCGCTCTTCTTGGCCCGATGCCCGAGTCCATGGCCCGAAGCCTTTTGTCGATATGTCGACCGATCCACCGGCGTGACGTCCAATCTTCTGACATATTCCTTTGGCCCAACATGATTTTTCCTGCTTTAATTATCTCTTCCTGATCAAAGCATCCTACGTCACTCAAAATGTAGATCAAAACATAAACATAATTATCAATTGGTTTCATCATCAAAATATGAGATTCAACGATCTCGCCCTTTTTGATGATAACAACCAATTGATGACGGAGTTAAACTTAACTCCTAGATTTTAAACAAACTCCCCCTATCAATATGCCATATTGATAGAACCTTGAATTCAAACTGAATTCAAGTCATTGCAATATTCATCATGAATACTTGCAACACGTCATCATGAACTTATGCATAAAGTTATGCATAATATCATACTTCTCCCCCTTTGTCATCAACAAAAAGGAAAAGTTCCAACTCTAATGTGTTTATAGTATTAATTCAACTTATTACATGAAAAACATAATATCAAGTTTTATCATCATGCAGTTTTGAAGCTAGAAAATTTAGCAAGTGTTAAATCATGCTTAGAACATTCAAGCTATCAAGTTTTAGATATGCAAGTTTTACCGCATACAAGATAGCACTTTTAGTAATGTTCAAGATAGTAAGTTCTACATCATGCAAGCTAGCAATTTAGTGATGTTCAAGAAAGCAACTCTTGCTTCTTGAAATATGCAAGTTTTACAATATATAAGCTAGCAAATTCAAAGATATGCAAGTTGGCATATTTGCTTTTCTTTGCGATAGGTAAGATAGCACTTTTACTTCTAGAAATATGCAAGTTAGCAATCTTTGCTTCTCTTTTGAGATGAGTAATTTTTTTTGCTTCCTTTGCAAAGTTTGAGCCAGTAATTTTGCTTCCGTTGCAAAGTGCAAGTTAGCATGTTTTGCATCTTGAGATAGGCAAGATAGCACATTTTTGTATTTTCTTGAGATTTCAAGCTAGCAATTCTCGGTGATGTTTAAGATAGCAATTTCTTCTCTTTTGAGAAGTGCAATTTTTACTTTCTTCTTGAATTGTGTAAGCTAGCTATCTCCCCCTTTGTCATTGTCAAAAAGAAGGGAAGACCCTTTCTAAAGAAGAGAAGACCCTTTATGTCAATTTCTAAATCATGACAAAGGTGAGTAATCATTCTTATTTCAAAATTTCATAATTGAGATAAATCTTGAATTCAAATTAAGGTAATTTTAATCATGATTCACATCATATACAATACATCGCATACATAATAATAAAAAGTATAAGTGTTGCATGAATCATTTTAGTAACAAATCATAGCATTTTATCACATGGCAAGATATCAGCTAGTAAAATTATGATGTAAGTTCTTGATATCTTAACATGATGCAAACATGGCATATGGCAATCATAGCATTTCTATAATCAATTTACCATATATTTCGATGCAAGCTTCTTTTGATATCTTAACATAATTCAAATTCAAATATGGCACTCATAGCATCAATTCATATATTTCTCATTCAAATATGACACTTATAGTATCAATTCATATATTTCTCCCCCTTTGTCATCAACAAAAAGGAGAACGACATAAGCAAATTTTAAACATAAGTGCGGTAATGATTCATGCCATAACTAGGTTTTTGTCATTTTTCAACCATGAGTGATAGGATATCAATTATACAAACATCTCAAGGAAAACATGACATAGAGATAGCTTTCATTACTTCTTCCTCTTTATTTGTTATTATCTTTTTGTATGAAGGAGGAAAGTCACTTGTGAGCTTACTCGAATAAAGTTAAAATTGATAAGATATTAAAGCACACTTCATTTTTACAAGGATTAAGATATGTGTGTGAATCAAATCCTTGCACGTAAAACTATTTCTCTAAAGATATCAGAAGGAATCATCAAATCCATTTCTCGAAAGATATTTTTTACATGATAAGTCTATGAGAGATGCATTTGCTAGTTGATTCCATATGTCAAAAATTAATGATATGAATCGAACTCGATATGACATATATTTATTAAGTCTGGAAGAGAATAATGTATCGAGAAAATATGATTGTTAGGATCAAGAAGATCCGAAAATAAAATCATAATGGTATTTAAGTGATTTGATCATTGAATCAAGAAAGTCCGAAAAATAATCTTAACAAGTTCATGCATTCGGGCACATTTTTGCCATAGTTTTTTAATGAAGATAAAACATGTTCATCAACATGGAAATTTTTTGTATTCAAAACATATAATTTCCAACATGTTATTAAGGCATGCAATAGTATAAAATTCTCATCATAGCAATTATATCCTACCATGCATGATTTAAATTTCTCCCCATTTTATCATTGTAAACAAGAAAGAAGAAGGGAAGAACAAAATAGTGTAAAATTTTTTAATCATTTCAAGGCATATAAGCCATAAATACAATCACATCATGTCATGAAAGATAAAATCACTTGAATACCAAAAGACATGCTTCATTTTGACACATCTCCTCTTTAAATAAAAAATAAAAGGAATTCTTAGGAGATCATGATATATATATAATTCATTCAATCTTGTATAAGAACTAGATATTAACTTAAGCATATAAAATTTCTCAATAAATTATGAATTATAAAAAAAGCTGTGGTTCCGAAAAATCATGATTCATTTAGGAAAATTTTCTCTTTAGTACACGACAAGAAGAAATATAGCAATGATACCAATCATGATTCATTTGGATGGTAGATGGCAAAAAGAAACATTGAGGATAAAAGATCTCAATTTTTATAGAGTAAATCTCAAGTTTTAAAATTCAAAAAATGAAGATAAAGCCCATTCAAATTCAAATCATCAAATCAAAATCATTTTCAAGAGATTCATAAAAAGATGATAAAATAGATTCATCAAAGTCAATAAGATAGAGGAAAATAATTTTCAAGAAAAATGATTTTCTCTATTTAGTTGTTTCATACAAGCATGCCTTTGTCCTTTTTGTACCAAAAAGAATATATATCATCAATCATTTAGGATGGAAAAATAAATTCCGTCATAAAAACCATCAAGATCAATAAACCACAAAAATCATCATGTATAACTTTAAAATCTCATGCATAAAATAAAATCATCAATCATGATATTAAAACATCATTATGCATTATTAAATCATCAAGAATGATTTCATATTTTCAATCAAAAATTATTTCGTTTGTTTATCATAAGATATGCATTTTTCATGATTATTTAAAATCATTGGAAAGGTAAGCATGATAAGCATAATCCTAATTCATTAGCATTTTCATTATATTATTTAAACATATAATTTTCAAGAAAATTAATTCTATACTAAAAAGGAAAATACATTATGAAAAGCATTATGTAATTTCGAAATAAATTAAGGGGGTTTTGATTACCTCATCATTGAATGTTGTTAAGGTGTAGTTTGCCACCTCGCCTTTCTTGATTTTCTCCTCGTTTTCGGAGGAGCTCGATTCATCCCACTTTATTTTCTTCTTCTTACATTCAAAGCAAGTAGTTCCATTCTTTTTGTTCTTAAATTTTTGTTTCTTTAATTTTTAAGATTTCTTAGAGAGTAGTTCTTGTTCACCATCACTTGAGTTTATGCTCGAGTGGTCTTCAAATGTTCTATGTCCCAAATCCTTCATGTTCTTTGGAAGGTGGTTTTGTTTATCATGTTCATCATGTGCATTGCACACCATTTCATATGTCATCAATGAACTGATAAGTTTTTCAAGTGAAAAAATATTTAAATATTTTGTTTCTTGTATTATCATTACTTTTGATTCCCAAGTTTTAGAAAGTGATTGTAAAACTTTACTAACAAGTTCAAAATTCAAGAAACATTTGCCAAGAGCTTTTAAACCATTGACGACATCCGTGAAATAGGTGTACATGTCAACAATGGTTTCGCTCGGCTACATTCGAAAAAGTTCAAAATGATTCATCAAAAAATTTACTTTAGAATCTTTTATACTACTTATGCCTTCGTGTGTGATTTCAAGAGTGCGCCAAATATCGAAAGTCGTTTCTCACAAAGAAACCCGATTGAATTCATTTTTATCTAAGGCGCAAAACAAGACATTCATAGCCATTGCATTTAGAGAAAACATCTTCTTCTCTAAATCATTCCAATGGTTCATTGGAAGAGAAGACATTTCAAAACCGAATTTGACTATATGCCATAAATCAAGATTCAATGAAAGCAAGAAAACTCTCATTCGAGTTTTCCAATAAGTGCAGTCCGTCCCATTGAAGAAGGGAGGACGAATGAGAGAGTGACCCTCTTGGTTGCCAAAAAGAGCCATTTCTCTTGGGTGTTAATCCAAGTGAGAAATAATGAGGCTTTGATACCAATTATTAGGATCAAGAGCACTAAGAGGGGGGGGTGAATTAGTGCAGTTGCAAGCCATGCCTTCATGGAAAACTACCAACTCTTCATTTAGTGGAACTGGAGAGAGAGCCACTGAGTTGCTGGAACTCATACATAGTGATGTATGTGGACCCATGTCAACTCATGCTATAGGTGGTTACTCCTACTTTATTATTTTTACTAACGATTTCTCAAGGTATGGACATATGTACTTAATGAAGTACAAGTCTGAGGTCTTTGAAAAATTTAGAAAGTATAAGAATGAAGTGGAGAACTAGACTAGAGAGAGTATCAAGATACTTCGATCAAATCGATGAAGTGAATACTTGAGTACATAGTTCACTTAGTTCCTCAAGGACCATAGGATTTTATCCTAATGGATACCTCCTTAAACACCTTATCTCAATGGTATATTTAAAAGGAGGAATCGTATACTGTTAGACATGGTGCAGTCCATGATAAGCTTTGTCGATATACTAGTCTCATTATGGGGATACATCATAGAGACCACAGCTTACCTTCTGAATAGAGTTCTAACTAAGTCGGTAGTGTCTACTCTATATGAGATATGAAAAGGGAATAAGCCCGATCTTAATGTTGTTAAGATTTAGGACCACCCTACCCATGTCAAAAGACACAATCTCAATAAATTAAAATCCAAGACGGAATGATACATATTCGTTGGATACCACAAGGAAACTTATGTGTATTATTTCTATCACCCCGAGGACCAAAAGGTCTTTGTAGCTAAGATTGTGGTGTTCCTTGAGAAAGATCTGTTAGAATCAAGAGCGACACTAAGAGGAGGGGGTGTGAATTAGTATACTAGATAAAAACATCAATTTTAAAAATCTTTTTGTTCGATGAAAACTGATATCGAAAATGCTTAACTTGAAAGCATGTAGATGTGTAGTGAAAGCAAAAATTAAGTTTGCAATAAATGTAAATAGCAAGAAGTAAATATAAACCAGATTTTTATAGTGGTTCAATCGTCATGACCTACATCCACTCCGCCGATTCCTCTTCCGTTGTGACCACCGGTATCCAATAACGATCTTCTTTCAAATGGAAAAAATTAACTACCCTTTTACACCCTTCTTCTCCTTTCACAGATTTAGGAGACAACCTTTTACAAGTACTCACTCCTCCCTAAACAGAATTCTGAACTTTAAAACTAGAGGAGGGGATCTCTTAAGTGATTTCTATAACGTTTTCCCACTTTTAAGTTCTCTGTGCTTGTGTATGTTAACCAAGGATGAGAGAGGTATTTATAGGCCATAAGTGGATTTGGAGCCTAAGAGTATCTCACCCCTGGTTTTCGGGGTACTAGTGGTACCACCACCTGCAGCACTGACACTAGGTGATACCATCGCCTAGGAGACTATGTCTGGGTGGTACCACTGCCCAGACTGGTGGTACCACCGCCCAAACTAACGATACCACTGCTTGACACAATCTCGAAGATTGTGCCACCGATGGTTCCATCTGTTGGGTCACTGTTTCGACCTTTTATTTGGCCCAACACAACCCAAACTTGGGCCCAACTGGCCCCTAATTGAGTTGGCCCAATTCCAACCCAATTATGCCTAAAACCTACTTCGATCTAGCCAATTATTACAAAGCTTTAATCAAATGTTGTTTGGCATGTAATTGGTTCATTGACGCTTCATCCGATTTTTTGGCGCATTATCCTCTCTTATGGCCTATTACCCAATTGGCCACTTGACCTTAACAACTATGATTTTCTTGGCGTAATTTCCTTTCTTCTTAGCCTGATGCCCAAACCTGCGACACTCAAAACGCAGATCAAATCATAAATATTATCAATTAGTTTTATCATCAAAATTCGAGATTCAACAATCTCTCCATTTTTGATGATGACAACTAATTGATGATGGAGTTAACTTTAACTACCCCTATCAATAAGTCATATTGATACAACCTTGAATTCAAATTGAATTCAAGTCAAAGCAATCATGATTTACATTATATGCAATACATCATATACATCATCATAATAAAATCATGAGTATTGCATACATAATCATAATTTCAAAGTGCATCATATTATACATGATTCAAATCATCATCATACCTTCTCCCCCTTTGTCATCAACAAAAAGGAGAAAAGTGCAACTAGTATATTTTGGAAACATACAATTTAGCAAATTTTTTCATCATTTTGCAAGATAGTGAATTGTCAAGTTTTACTTATTTTTGAAGTATGAATGCTAGCAAGTTTTCCTTTCCTTGAGATGAGTAAGCTAGCAAGTTTTTCATATATGAAAGTTAGCAAATTTTTTCATCTTTTGAGATGTGCAAGATAACCTATTTTTGCATCTTCTTGAAATGTGCAAGCTAGCAAACTTTGCTTCTCTTTTGAGATGATTAAGCTAGCAATTTTAACAAGTTTTACATCATGCAAGCTAGCAAAATTTACATCATTTTACAACATACAAGCTAGTGGGTTCTTTCTTTTCTTTTGAGAAGTGCAAGCTAATAATTTTTGCTCCATTTACAATATACAAGTTTGCAATTTTTGCTTCTCTTTCGAGTTGAGCAAGCTTAGCAAGTTTTGCTCCTCCTTTGTCATTGTCAAATAGAAGGGAAGAATACAATGTTATAATTCTTTTCCCTTTACATTAATTTCCAAATCATAACAAAGATAAAGTATCATTCTTAATTCAATATATTTGTGCATCATTATAGTTTCGAATTAAAACATGCATAATTTTAAAACCTTACATTTCATCCTACTTCATGCAATAAATCAATCATCACTATGAGCATATCATACATGATACTCAAGCATTCATGATACATTATTTTGGGTATAATATTCATGATGCTAAGACATTAAAATTTTTAAGCATTTATCACTTCATACATTAAATCAACATTTTGATCATGATACCAAACTTTCATCATTTCTCTTATGCATGATGCTAAAGCATTCATGATACTAATTATTAAATCACCATTTTAAGCATTTATCACTTCATGATTGTTGGTACCAAACCTTCATCATTTATTTTCTACCCCTTTGTCATAGGAAAAAAGGAGAAGTATTCAACAATGCAAGTGTTTGAACGCATGTCAAGTAAGTTTTATACCAATTTATCCAAGCTAGCAAAACTATCTCCCTTAATGTGCAAAAATTTTTCCATTACTTTATTTTTCAAATCATCACATGAAATATATTAAGAAAAATTAAGTGATGAGATATACTTCATGAATACAAGGAATTATACAAAGAAAAATCATATCATGAAAGATGAGATCATGTGAATACCAAAAGACATGATTCATTTTGACAAATCTCCTCTTAAATAATCAAAAGAAAATATTAGGAGATCAAATAGTAAAATATCTTCAAAAGAAATTTAAAGTTACGAATTCCGAAAAAGATATTCTCTTTAGTAAACAACAAAAGAATTATAGGAGAACAAATAATAAATGATCTCGATTCATGCATAAGAATTCTCAAGATTTATATAGAAAATCTCCTCAAGAAAATACCAAGAGAAATTGTCAAAGGACAATTAATGAAAAATCTTGATTCCTCTCAATTAAGTGAAAGAATCAAGATTCGTTTGGATGAATATCTTCTTTAGCGAAAGAAAAAAAAAAAATCTTGATTCATATAAAACTTTCAAGTTGTAATCAAAAGAACAATTTAGATATTTTTTCTCTTTAGCAAATGACAAAAAGAGACATAAGAGATCAAATGAGAGATCTTGATTCATATAAGGAAAATCCCAAGTTATAATTTTGAGAAATCAAGATCGTGATATTGACAAAATTCATTCAAATTCATAATCATCAAAATCACTTTCATAATCCAAGAGATTCATAAAAATGATACAAATAGATTCATCAATCTTCCTTTTTGAAAACTCGATAAGGTAGGGATTGAGAAATTTTAAAGAAAAATGCTTTCCTCTTTTTTGTTTCAACTTATGTGATTGATGCCATTTTCTTTTATGCAAAATTCGTACATCATTGATTAAAATTGAAACACAAATTTTATCATCAAAATCATCATGACCAATCACATTAAACATAAGGCTTCTTTTAAACAAGCGATTTGATTTATCATTTTGATTCCAATGATAATACATTTTCCTTTTTATGTGTTTTATTTTATTTGATTGATTTCATATAAGTATGCTCAAGTTTTTCGTATGAAAACTATCTATCATGTTTAAAACTGAAAAGTAATACAAAATCTTCAAGATATACATAATTGTTTCTTATAACTTATAAGGAATTAATCTTATTTGATGTGCAAGTATTATATATATATATATATATATATATATATATATATATATATATATATATATATATAATCATAAAAAGCACTAAGTAATTTCATGGCAAGGAAAAAAAGATTTGATTGAGTCACTTATCTTGTTGACGAAAGTCATTAAGACGTAGTTCGCCACCTCGCTTTTGTTGGTTTGCTCATCTTTGGAGCCACTCGTTTCATCCCAAGTCACCTTAAGTGTTTTCTTGTTCTTTAGCAGTTTTTTCTTTTTAAGTTTATTTTTATTTTTAATTTCATGTTTTATGAATTTTTAAATTTTATAGTAATAAGTTCAAAGTCATTATCATCATCATCACTTGAGTTATCACTCAAGTGTTATTCTATTGTTCGAAGTGCCAAATCCTTCCTGTTCTTTGGAATATTGTTCTTATGTTTATTTTGTGTCATACAACTCATTTCATAGGTCATTAAAGACCCGATAAATTCTTCAAATGTAAAATAGTTTAAATCTTTGGCCTCTTGAATGACTGTTACTTTAGGGTCTCAACTCTTCGGAAGGGATCTCAATATTTTGTTAATGAGTTCAAAGTCAGAACAACTTTTACCAAACACTTTTAGACCATTGATGACATCCGTAAACTAGGTGTAAATGTATCTAATGGTCTCACTTGGTTTGATCCGAAATAATTAATAAAAATACATCAAAAAATTGATTTTCGAATCTTTAACTTTACTAGTGCATTTGTGTGTGATTTCAAGTGTATACCAAATGTCAAAAGCCGTTTCGTAAATAGAAATTTGATTGAATTCATTTTTATCCAAAGCATAAAATAATGTATTCATAGCTTTGGCGTTCAAAGAGAAAGTATTCTTCTCCAAATCATTCTAATCGTTCATTGGAAGAGAAGACTTTTGAAATCTATTTTTATTAATATTTTATAAATTTAAATTAATAGAAAGCATGCAAACTCTCATTCTAGTTTTTTAATATATGTAGTCCGTCCCATTGAATATAGGAGGATGAATAATAGAAAGTCCCTCTTGAAATCCGAAAAGAGCCATTTCTCTTGGTTGTTAAACCAAACGAGAAAAAAAAAAAAAGGCTACGATACCAAATGTTAGGATCAAGAGCGGGGGGGAGAAGGGGGGGGGGGGGGGGGGGGCAGAGAGTTGTGAATTTGTGCAATGGATAAAAATGTCAGCTTTGAAAATCTTTTCGTTCGATGAAAACTGATATTGGAAATGCTTAAATTGAAAGCATGTAGATGCGTAGTGAAAGCAAGAATTCAGTTTGCAATAAAGGTAAATAGCAAGAAGTAAATAGAAACCAAATTTTTATAGTGGATCAGTCGTTGTGACCTACATCCACTTCGTTGATTCCTCTTCCATTGAGGCTACTAGCATCCACTAACGATCTTCTTTCAATGGGCGAAGATTAACTACCTTTTTACACCCCTCTTCTCCTTTTCACAGGTTTAGGACATAACTTTTTACAAGCACTTACAACTCCCTAAATAGAATTCTAAACTTTAGAACTAGAGGAGGGGATCTCTCAAGTGATTTCTACAATGTTTTCCCACTTTTAAGTTCTTTGTGCTTGTGTAAGTTAACTAGGGATGAGAGGGGTATTTATAGGCCCCAAGTGGATTCAAACTTGAAGCCGAAGAGTATCTCATCTCCGGTTTTCCGGGTATTAGTGGTACCACTGCCTATGCTGGGTGGTACCATCACTTAACAGTCTCGGAGACTAAGACTGGGTGGTACCACCACCCAGACTAGCGGTACTACCGCTTGACACAGTCTCGGAGATTGTGCCATCGATGGTTCCATCTGTTGGGTCACTGTTTGGGCATTTCACTTGGCCCAACACAACTCGAACTTGGGCCCAATTGGCCCCTAATTGAGTTGGCCCAATGTCAATCCAATTATGCCTAAAATCTACTTCGATCTAGACAATTATTACAAAGCTTTAATTAAATGTTGTCCGGCATGTCATTGGTTCATCGACGCTTCATCTGATTCTTCGACGCATCGTCCTCTCTTGCGGTCTATTGCCCAACCGGCCTATTGACCTCCGCAACTCTAATTTCCTTGGCATAATTTTTGCTCTTCTTGGTCCGATGCCTAAACCCATGGCCTGAAGCCTTCTACCAATACGTCGACCGATCTTCCAACTCGACGTCCAATCTTCTAACATTTTTCACTCCGGCCCAACATGATTCTTCCTGCTTTAATTGTCTCTCCTTGATCGAAGCTTCATGCGTCACTCAAAACATAGATCGAATAAAAAATAGTATCAATTGATTTCATCATCAAAATCTGAGATTCAATAGGTTCACATTCTTTTAGAGATAGTGGGAGAATGATAGATTTGAGTGAGGTTGAAGAACCTAGCTTAGGCACTATTCCACAGCCCAAGTTTGTTTTGGTACATAGCACATAAGTTTCAACTTTACATAGGTCTGATAGAGTATCCCATCCTCCTGAGAGATATGTATGACATATTAGAGGGGAGTATATTGAGGATATTGATCCTCAGATCTACGAGAAGACTATTATGAGTATAGACTCCAGGAAGTGGAAAGAAACCATAAATTCTTAGATGGATTCTAGTACTCTAACAAGGTTTAGAACATAGTTGATGTACCCAAGGGTATTGTACCCATTAGTTACAAGTGGATCTTCAAGAAGAAGATCGGAATAGATGAAAAGGTAGAGACCTATAAAACAAGGCTATTGGCTAAGGGGTATCGTCAAAGATAAGGTATTGACTATGATGAAACATTCTCACCCGTTGTAAGCTAAAATCCATCCGAATTCTATTGGCTATTGTAACATAATATGATTATGATATCTGGCAAATGGATGTGAAAAATATGTTCCTTAATGGCAACCTCAAAGAGGAGGTGTATATGATACAGCTTGAGAGATTCATGTCCAAGGACTGCCCAAATAAGGTATGTAGGTTACTTAGGTCCATTTATGGACTGAAGCAAGCTTCCCGAAGTTAGAACATAAGAATTGATAATTTTATGACTTCGTTAAGAATGAAAATGTGGCTTGTGTGTACAAGAAGGTAAGTGGGAGTGCTATCACCTTCTTGGTGTTATATGTGGCTGACATCCTGATCATTGGGAATGATGTCAGAATGCTATCTATAGTAAAGACTTGGTTATCCAAACACTTCTCCATGAAGGACTTAGGGGAAGCATCCTATATCTTGGGGATTCAAATATATAGAGATAGATCCAAGAGGATGCTTGGCTTGTCCCAATCCAGGTACATAGACACTATTGTCAAAAGGTTTGGCATAGAAAATTCCAAGAGAGGTCTCATACCAGTGAGATATGGGATATTGCTTTTTAGGAGTATGTCCCCAAAGACTCTTGAAGAAAGGGCGGACATAGATAAGATTGTTGAATCTTAGATTTTGATGACGAAATCAATTTGTAAATTATTTGATCTAATCTATATATTGAGATAAGTGTGCAGGATTAACTACAATAGCGGTAAAATATAAAGCAGATGATGGGCCGGAGTCAAAATCAAGACTTCGTTAGGAGTTTGAGAGTTTGTCAAAAGTTTGGACGTTTGTCAAAAGTTCTATTGGAATTGACCGAGAAGTCCAAGAGCTTGCCAAAAAAGCTCATCGAAACTCGCCAAGAAGATTATCGTAAAGCCCAGGAACTTGTTGGGAGTCTACTAGATCATTATTGAAAGATCGTTGGAAGTTCATCGGAAGCTCACTGGAAGAACAATTGACATACCGTATAGAGTCTGCTTGTTTAACTATCTTAAATATCGTAGTTAGACCTTAAGTTGAGTTAGGATTGGGAGGCAATCCCACTAACTCAGTTAGGGGCCAACTAGGCCCTTAAAAGGGCTGAATTGGGTCGATTGAACAGCTCATTCAGCACCTGAAGTCACGGTCGGTGGTGGCACCGCTCGGTGACTCAGTCTCCCAGGTGGTCTGGGAGGTGGTACCGCTGGCAGTAAAAGCTGTCAGGTGGTGGTATCACCCCTGTTAAGTGATGGTACTGCCAGAGCTCGGTCTCCGAGCTCTGTCAAGCGGTGGTACCGCCCGGTGTCAATCTGTAGGAAGTAGTACTACTCAATAATGGTGGTGGTACTACCATTACCCCGAAATCTGAGGATATAATACCTTTTGGATCCAATTCTGAAGCCATTGGGGCCTATAAATATCCCACCTTTTTCTGCATGAAAGGGCACGAAAGTGTTAACATAATCTTGAATTCTTATAGTGTTAAAGTGTTGTAAAAGTGTAAGAGTCCTCCTCCTCCATTTCTAAGAGTTGAGATCATTCAAGAGAGGTATGAGGCTTATAAGAGTTATCTCCTAAACTCGTGAAAAGGAGAAAGCATTGTAAAAAGGTGGTTGGTCTTCGCCTATTAAAGGAAGACCGTTAGTGGACGTCGTTGACCTCAACAAAGGAGGAATCAGAAATGGATGTAAGTCACAATTATTGAACCACTATAAATTCAGGTTAACATTTTTATTATCGCTATTTACTTACGTTGCAATAGCTTAACTTCCTTCTTACTTGGCTTTCACTACCCTTATGATCAAACACTCTTTTAAGTTATCTTTCAAGATCGTTTTTAACATATAAAGAATTTTAAACTATTATTTTAATCTGTTGCACTAATTCACCCCCCCTTCTTAGTGCTGACTCGATCATGACAATTGGTATCAGAGCTCTGTTACTCTCGATTTGGTTTAAAACCCAAGAGAGATGGCTTATGCCAGCAATCAAGAGGGTCATTCAATTATACATCCACCCATGTTCAATGGGACGAATTACACATATTGGAAGACTAGAATGAGGATCTTTCTAATTTCAATGGATTTTAAGTTATGGAACCTTGTGGAAAATGACTTTCAAAAGTCTTCTCTTCTAATGAACGATTCGAATGAGTTAGAGAAGAAGACTTTCGCTTTAAATTTCAAGGCTATGAATGCCTTGTTTTGTACTTTAGATAAAAATGAGTTCAATCGAGTGTCTATTTGTGAAACGACTTTTGATATTTGACATATATTTGAAGTCACTCAGGAAGGCACTAGTAGAGTAAAGGAGTCAAAGATAAATCTTTTAGTTCACACTTATGAATTGTTTCGGATATAGCCAAACAAAACTATTGTCGACATGTACACCCGTTTTATGGATGTCATCAATAGTTTAAAAGCTCTTGGGAAATATTTTTTGAACTTTGAAATTGTTAATAAAATCTTTGTTGAATCTCGTATTTTGATGATGAAACCACTTGATATGTGTTTATGATTTAAACTGCATTTTGAGTGATGCAGGTCTACTCGATCAGGTTTAGACAGTTGACGCAGGAGGAATTGACGTTGCGCCGGAGGAGATCACGTCAGGATATTGGATGGCAGAAGGCTTCGGACGTCGGGCATCGGGCCAAGGAGAGCGGAATTGTGCCAAGGATATCAGGGTTGCGGAGGTCAACCGCCGATTGGGCAACAAGCCGCAAGAGAGGATGATGCGCTGAAGAAACGGACGAAGCGCCAACCAATGACGTCCCGGGCAACAGAATGTCAATTCACGTTGTAATTACTGTTTGGATCGGAGTAGAGTTATGTCTTGCATGTGCAGGATTAACTACGATAACGATGAAGACATAAAGCGAAACAAAGTGCGGAGTCAAGCACGAAGGATTCATTGGGAGTTCGAGAGTTCAATGGAAGTCCGAAGGTTCGTCGGGAATACTGTCGGAACTAGCCGAGAATGAGTAGGGAGCTTGCCGAAGGGTTTTTTGGAAGCTCACCGAAAGGTTCGTGGGAAGTTCGCGGAGCTCGCCGAGAGAGATCGGAGCTTGCCGAAGAAGCTCGTTGGAACTCGCCAAGATCAAATCGTGAAGTTTAAGAGCTTGCCGGGAGTCCGCAGAATGGTTTCCGAGAGTTTATCGGAAGACCGCCGAAAGTTCGCCGGAAGAAGTCTTGACTTTTGGACTTTGTAATAGCTTATAAAATGTCTTTAAATTCGTAGTTAGCATATTAATTAGGGTTAGGATTAGGTATTAATCCTATAACCCAAGTAGGGGCCAATTGGGCCCGAGTTCGGATTAGTTTGGGCCAAGATTGAAGCCCAACTAGTGGGCTGAAAACACTATAGACGGGCTGAAAACACTGTAGGCGGTGGCACTGCCTGGGCTGGGCGGTGGCACCGCCCAGTGCCCGAGAGCCAGGCGGTGGCACCGCCCAGCACTGTCAACGCCCGACAGTGACAGGCGGTGGCATCGCCAGCATCGGGAACATAAGAGAATTCAAATTTTTGGAGCCCAAATTTGAATCATCTTGAGGCCTATAAATACTCCTCAAATCTCAGCTGAGATAACAACTTTTGAGAAGCATTTTGATTGAGAGAAAAGTCTTAGAAAGTCTTAGCAAGTCTTGTTTTCAATTTGCTAGAGAGTTCTCCTCCTTCTTTCTTATTGAAAATTTATAAGAGGTTGAACTACTTGTAAAAGGTTGTAAGAGGGGTATTTACCCTTCCATTTTAAGAGATTTGCTAGTGGAAGGTGGGAACCTCATCGAAGAGGGGCCTCGCAAGTGGATGTAGGTCATTTGACCGAACCACTCTAAAATCGACGTAATCTCTGGTTTGCTTTTCATTGTCGCTGTTTACATTACTGCAAACCTTCTTACATGCTTTAGTTACTTATTACCTTTGCTGCGCAACTCTAAGAATACGCTTTCAAGTTAAGCTTTTCAAGTTCCGTTCTTATCGTACGAAAGATTTTCTAAAACCGAAGTTTTAATCCGCTGCACTAATTCACCCCCCCCTCTTAGTGCCGCTCCGATCCTAACAATTGGTATCAGAGCTACGGTTTTCTACTTTGGTTTAACACCCAAATAGAAATGGCTCTTTATGGCTTTCAAGAGGGCGTATCGGTTGTTCGTCCACCGTTGTTTAACGGATCAGACTACACTTGTTGGAAAACTCGAATGAGAGTTTTCTTACTTTCTTTGGATTTGAATTTATGGCACATAGTCGAAAATAGATATGAAATATCTTCTCTCTCAATGAACCATTGGAATGATTTGGAGAAGAAGATGTTTTCTTTAAACGCAAAGGCTATGAATGCCTTATTTTGCGCTTTAGACAAAAATGAGTTCAATCGGATTTCTACGTGCGAAACGGCTTTTGATATTTGGCGAACACTTGAAATCACACACTAGGGAACTAGTAGAGTCAAAGACTTGAAAGTTAACATTTTAATGCATGATTTCGAGCTTTTTCAAATGAAGCCGAGCGAAACCATTGTTGACATGTACACCCCTTTTACGGATGTCGTCAATGGTTTACAAACTCTTGGCAAATGTTTCTCGAATTTTGAACTTGCTAGTAAAGTTTTACGATCACTTTCTAAAGTTTGGGAATCAAAAGTTACAGCAATACAAGAAACAAAAGATTTAAATATTTTTCCACTTGAAGAACTTATCGGCTCATTGATGACATATGAAATGGTGCGCAATGCACATGATGAACACAATGAACACTTGAACCACCTTCCAAAGAATAGGAAGGATTTGGAACTCCGAACAAATGAATACCACTTGAGCGATGACTCAAGTGATGAGGACAATGATGAACTTGAACTTCGAACACTAACTTTTAATAAGTTCATTAAACAAAAATCTAAAATGAACAGTGAACTTGAACGGAGGAAAATGCCAAAGAAAAGGAAGGCACCCAAGGATGAATCAAGAACTTCCAAAGGTGAAACGACGAATTGGGCTTTGACGGGCTTCGACTACAAGGTAAGTAACTCAACTCTCTTGAATTATTTTGAAATTACTTGAAGTTTTTTCATGAGTTCTTAATTTAGATAGTAGGAATCAGAAATAAAAAAATTATTTTTCAAAAATTATATCATGTTTTTCTTTTTTAGCATCTTTGAAAAAATTAAAAATTTGATCAATGAAAAGTATATTGCTAAGGTTTCATGCATGTTATGTTTTGAAATGTTGAATGATGTATGCAACATTATGGATTATAGTTATATGATATGTGATAATGCTTAGGATTAATCCATGCATGTGTATTTTGATGATAGATGTGATATCATGATGTTTTATTTTTGATGTGTTTGGTCTTGACGGCTTTATGACGAAACTTATGTTTTGACTTTAAATGATGATACAATGTTTTCACAAAAAGACTTGAACACTCTTACATGAAATCAATTGTATGAAATGGAAATGAATTTTCTATTCTATTGAGATTAATGAATTTATTTTACCAATCTTATGAATCCCATGAAAATAAACACGATGAATATTTTATAAATGAGTTGTCTTATAAGATTTTGCCTTTACATCTTGAACTTTAATGCTTATATTGATTTGGCATATAAAGATTAAGGCATGCTCATAGGAAGCAAATCACATGAATAGAAATTTATAAAAATGAAATGTAATCCTCTATCTTATTGATTTCTACCTAAGAGACCAATAAAACTATCTATGCCATTTTGAATCTCTTGAAAGAAATATTGAGATTTTGATGATTTGGATGATTTGAATTTGAATGAGTTTTATTCAAAATCATGATCTTGATTCCGTGATATTTACAAATTAAGATTTATTATGAATCAAGATTTTTTCATTAATCGATCTCCTAAGATTTTCTTTTGATTATTTATGAGTAGGTTTTTCAAAAAGAAATCATGTCTTTTGGTATTCATATGTTCTAATCTTTTATGATATGATTTTTATACAATTCCTTATATTCATAAAATGTTTATCGCATCACCCAATTACTTTCTTCTTGATATTCCTTATGTGGTGATTAAAATTATGCATGAAATACTCTTGATATTATTTTGATGTATACAAATGAAAAGTTATAATAATGAATGATCGGATGAAATTTGATAAGTTAATATCTTCATGATTTGAAATGTTTATAATTTGAAATTATGCATGCAATTGCTTTGTATTGTGATGATATATGCATTATGAATATTTTATTATCATACATGAAAATAGTGATAAACATTTTGAAAATAAATGTTTGTATCATGTTAGATGATTTTATATTTTGTGCAAGATGAGTTATAGTGATGATTGAAACAATGATTGAAATGCTTTAAATGATGAATGTTTGGTATCATGATCAACATGTTGATAAATGCTTGAAAATTTTAATGTTTGAGTATCATGTATGATATGCTTATTAATGATGATTGATTTATTTTTCGGTATCGTGCATGAAAAATAAGGTTATTGAAATTGTGTATGTTTTAATTTGAATATATAATGATGCACAAATAAGAATGATACTTACCTTTGTCATAATATGAAAATTGATATAAGGGTCTTCCCTTCTTTTTGATAATGACAAAGGGGGAGCAAGAATTTCTAGCGTGGACATCATGAAAAGAGGCCAACTAACTAGCTTGCACAATTCAAGATGAAAGCAAAAATTGCATTTCTCAAAAGAGAAGATGCAAATGTAACATTTGCCAAATTGTTTGCTTGCCACATGTAAAACATTATCTCTTGCTAGTTTGGCAATTTTGCTAGCTTGTATATTATGAAACTTACATACCGTAAAAATTGCTAGCTTGTAGTCTAAAGAGAAGCAAAAAGTTGCTATCTCAAAAATGTGCTATCTTTCCTATCTTAAGAGGCAAAAATGCTAACTTGCACATCTAGCAAAACTTGACAAATTTGCATATTTCAAGAAGCAAGAGTTGCTTTCTTGAACATCTCAATATTGCTAGCTTGCATGATGTAGAACTTACTATCTTGAACATTACCAAAAGTGCTATCTTGTATGCTGTAAAACTTGCATATCTAAAACTTGATAGCTTGAATGTCCTAAGCATGATGCATTACTTGCTAAATTTTCTAGCTTCAAAACTGCATGATGATAAAACTTAATATTATGTTTTTCATGCAATGAGTTGAACTTATATTACCAACACAAAGAATAGTTGTACTTCTCCTTTTTGTTGATGACAAAGGGGGAGAAGTATGTTGATGACATGATATGCATAAGTTTATGCATATGTTCATGATGATGTGTTGCAAGTATTCATGATGAATATTGCAATGACTTGAATTCAGTTTGAATTCAAGGTTTTATCAATATGGCATATTGATAGGGGGAGTTTGTTTAAACTCCGGGAGTTAAGGTTAACTCCGTCATCAAATGGTTGTCATCATCAAAAAGGAGGAGATTGTTGAATCTCGTATTTTGATGATGAAACCACTTGATATGTGTTTATGATTTAAATTACATTTTGAGCGATGCAGGTCTACTCGATCAGGTTTAGACAGTTGACGCAGGAGGAATTGACGTTGCGCCGGAGGAGATCACGTCAGGATATTGGATGGCAGAAGGCTTCGGACGTCGGGCATCCGGCCAAGGAGAGCGGAATTGTGCTAAGGATATCGGGGTTGAGGAGGTCAACCGCCGATTGGGAAACAAGCCGCAAACGAAGCGCCAACCAATGACGTGCCGGGCAACAGAATGTCAATTCGTGTTGTAATTACTGTTTGGATCGGAGTAGAGTTTTGGCTTGCATGTGCAGGATTAACTACGATAACGATGAAGACATAAAGCGAAACAAAGTGTGGAGTCAAGCACGAAGGATTCATTGGGAGTTCGAGAGTTCAACGGAAGTCCGAAGGTTCGTCGGGAATACTGCTGGAACTAGCCGAGAATGAGTAGGGAGCTTGCCGAAGGATTTTTTGGAAGCTCACCGAAAGGTTCGTGGGAAGTTCGCGGAGCTCGCCGAGAGAGATCGGAGCTTGCCGAAGAAGCTCGTTGGAACTCGCCAAGATCAAATTGTGAAGTTTAAGAGCTTGCCGGGAGTCCGCAGAATGGTTTCTAAGAGTTTATCGGAAGACCGTCGAAAGTTCGCCGGAAGCTCGCCGGAAGAAGTCTTGACTTTTGGACTTTGTAATAGCTTATAAAATGTCTTTAAATTCATAGTTAGCATGTTAATTAGGGTTAGGATTAGGTATTAATCCTATAACCTAAGTAGGGGCCAATTGGGCCCGAGTTCGGATTAGTTTGGGCCAAGATTGAAGCCCAACTAGTGGGCTGAAAACACTATAGACGGGCTGAAAACACTGTAGGTGGTGGCACCGCCTGGGCTGGGGCGGTGGCACCGCCCAGTGCCCGAGAGCCAGGCGGTGGCACCGCCCAGCATTGTTAGCGCCCGATAGTGACAGGCGGTGGCACTGCCACTGACAGGCGGTGGCACTGCCAGCATTGGGAACATAAGAGAATTCAAATTTTTGGAGCCCAAATTTGAATCCTCTTGAGGCCTATAAATACCCCTCAAATCTCAACTGAGATAACAACTTTTGAGAAGCATTTTGATTGAGAGAAAAGTCTTAGAAAGTCTTAGCAAGTCTTGTTTTCAATTTGCTAGAGAGTTCTCCTCCTTCTTTCTTATTGAAAATTTATAAGAGGTTAAACTGCTTGTAAAAGGTTGTAAGAGGGGTATTTACCCTTCCATTTCAAGAGATTTGTTAGTGGAAGGTGCGAACCTCATCGAAGAGGGGCCTCGCAAGTGGATGTAGGTCATTTGACTGAACCACTCTAAAATCGGCGTAATTTCTGGTTTGCTTTTCATTGTCGCTTTTTACATTACTGCAAACCTTCTTACATGCTTTAGTTACTTATTACCTTTGCTGCGCAACTCTAAGAATACACTTTCAAGTTAAGCTTTTCAAGTTCCGTTCTTATCGTACGAAAGATTTTCTAAAACCGAAGTTTTAATCCGCTGCACTAATTCACCCCCCCCTCTTAGTGCCGCTCCGATCCTAGCAATCTTGAGATCCATTCCAAAGAGTTGGGACCCTAAAGTAACAACCATTCAAAAGGCCAAGGATTTAAATAACTTTCCTCTTAAAGAACTAATTGGGTCATTAATGACCTATGAGATGACTTGTAACACTCATGAAGAGCTTGAGAACAACCTTCCAAAGAACAGGAAGGATATGACACTAAGAACTCATGAAGACCACTTGAAAGAAAATTCATGTGATTAAGACTATGATGATGACTTGACACTCACAAGAAAATTCAAAAAATTCATAAAAAAAAAAAATTTAAAAATGACACTAAAAATAAAATTGAACCCAAGAAAGAACAAGTTATATGCTACAAATGCAAGAAGTTGGGACATTTCAAAAGCGAATGTCCCCAAGCAAAGAAGAAGCAACCAAAGAACAAGAAGGCTCTGAAAGCAACTTGGGATGATTCAAGTGCATTCGAAGAAGAGGAGCCAACCAACACCAAGCAAGTTGCTCACTATGCACTAATGACTATCAGAGATGAGGTAAGCAGTTTATTGGATGCAAATTTATCTTTTGATGAACTACTAAGTGCTTTTCACGATTTATTTGATGAATGTAAATTAGTTAGTAAAAAATATAAATTATTGAAAAAGGAGCATACTTCTCTTATTAGTAATTTTGATAGACTAAAAATTGAGCATGATGATAGTTTAGCTTCTTGCACAAAATATGATGAATTAGAAACGCTTAAAAAGGAAAATTTGCAACTATGTGAAACCTTAGAAAATTTTAAAATAGATAGCAAATCCTTAAATATGATTCTTGCAAGTAAGATTTATGTTCATAGAAGAGATGAAATTAGCTTTGTGAGTAACACTCATAAAAATCCAACCATCTTTGTTAAAGGCCCAACTTTGCATGTTTCACCCTAAAACAAATGTAACTTTTGTTGCAAATTTGGGCATCTTGTTTATCAATGTTCATTTAAGAAATGTAGTCTACACAAATTGATTTGGGCTCCTAAAGGAACCATAAAGAACTCCATACAAAATGATAAGTTAAGTCGATCGATTTTTTAGGCACCAAAGGTCAAATGGGTACCTAAAAATGATCCTTTTTTATAGAAACGTTTACTATCACAAACTAGGATCAAGAGATGGTATCTTAATAGTGGATGCTCAAGGCACATGATGAATAAATTTTCGCACAATCTACTTTATATGCAGTTTTAAGTTTCGCGGATTTTGCCCACCAATTTTCGCACAACGACGAATAAATCTTTGGAAAATTGGAGATTTTGTTTTCTGTTCTTTTGCTGTGCATGTGATGTCACTCCCAAGATTTCCTAAAAGATACTATATTATTTATTTAAAATTTTGAAAATAATTTTCTTGTTGTTTAAATTTATGTTGATGATATTATTTTTGGTTCTACAAATAAATCCTTATGCGAATCATTTGCCATGAGTATGAGCCAAGAGTTTGAAATGAGTCTAATGGGTGAACTAACTTTCTTTTTTGGCTTACAAATCAAACAACTTAGTGATGGTATTTTTTTTTAGTCAAGCTAAATATGCATTAAACTTGTTAAAAATGTTTAATATGAAAAGTTCATAGGCTAGCAATACTCCTATGAGTACCTCAACTAAGTTAGACATTGACAAAAGCGGAGAAAGCATTGATTAAAAAAACTTATAGGGGTATGATAGAAAGTTTACTATACCTCACCGTAACTAGACCAGACATTATGTTTAGCATAGGACTTTGTGCTAGGTTTTGATCTAATCCTAAGATATCTCATCTTAAAGTAGTTAAAAGAATTCTTAGATATCTTAAAGGAACCACGAATCTAGGATTATGGTATCTAAAATCTGAAAATTTTGAACTAATTGCTTACACTGATGTAGATTTTGTTGGATGTAGAATAGATAGAAAAATCACATCCGAAATATGTCAATTCTTAGGTCATGCACTTGTCTCTTGGTCTTCCAAGAAATAAAACTCGGTTACACTATCTATAACCAAAGCCAAATACATAGCGGTGAGTGCATGTTGTGCACAAGTTATATGTATGAAAAAAACATTAGAAGATTATAAGATTCATCTTAAGAACATTCCCATAAAATATGATAACACGAGTGTGATATGTTTAACAAAAAATCATATTCAACACTCTAGAACTAAACATATTTACATTAGACATCAATTCATAAGAGATCATGTTAATAACCATAACATATCTTTAGAGTTCATTGATACGAAATATCAATTAGCCGATATTTTACAAAACTTTAAATTAAGAATAATTTGATTTTATTAGAAGAGAGTTATTGATGTTAAATTGTCCGAATGCATGAGTTTGTTGTATTTCTTTTTCACACTATCTTCATCTTAATTCATCTCATGAATGGAGCTTTTATGAATCTATTTCGTTTTCCTTTTAACTTGGTTCATATGATGCTCTATCACTTAATAATTTTTAATACACTTAATCACTTCATGGATTTCATTGACAAATACATCTCTCATGGGTTTCACTCTTGTAAATTTTTAATGAGAAACAAATTTGATTGATGAAGTCTTATTCGTGGATTTTGTTTTTATGCTCTCTTCCCATAAATTCTTCCTTGCTCTTTTCATGAAAGAAGAATTATTATGAATTTTTAGTATGAGATGATCACTTGCAAAGAATGGGGATTTGATTTCATATGGATATCTCGATTCTTTTCATAAATCCCTTCTCTTTGTCAAAATTGAAGTATGATTTAATGAAACTCATTTATTATTTTAAATTTAACTTAGTTCAAATCCTTTTATGAAATTTGGTTCTTGTTGGATTCCTTCCTTCTTCCTCTTCTTATTTTTCTATGATAAAGGAAGAAAGAAACTTACCCAAAAAGCCCTTGAGTAAAAATGTTAGCTTTTTAAAAAGTTATCATGCAAAGTTTTTGCTTACCTTCCTTTATGGTTTGGATAAATTAGTATAAAACTTGCTTGAATCATTACCATACTTATATTGTTGAATTATGCTCCTTTTTGTTGATGACAAATGGGGAGAAATGTGACAAATTGATGACAAAATGAATATCTTAGATAAGTGCATAAAATGTATTGCGAATACTTGAAATATGAGCAAATATAATTGGAATAGTCAAATACATTGCAAATACTTGAAACATATCAAAATGTATTGCATATGAATATTTGAAATCTTTATCGTAGTTGCCTCAAAATGATGTTTTATGAATGTTTGATAAATGTCTATCATAACAATAAGGTATCATGAGCTTAACTTGCTATTTACAATTGATACCATGCCTCAAAATGATGAATTATCATCTTTTATCGAGAATTATCATCTTGCTAAATTTTATATTTGGAAATCATATCATATTTGAAAATGATAATTGTTTATCATCATTGGACTTGAAAATGGATGTCATGCCTTGACATCATTTTTATTGATAAATACGTGGTATCGTATTTTGAATTAGAAAATCATGATGAGAATCATAATGTACATGTTATTTAATAACTTATCGGTTTGATGTTTGAATTCAAAGACCTTAAATTCAAGAGTAACTTCTCTCTAGTATGACATATAGATAGGGGGAGTTAAGGTTAACTATATCATCAATTGATTATCATCATCAAAAAGGGGGAGATTGTTGAATCTCAGATTTTGATGATGAAATCAATTGGTAAATTGTTTGATCTAATCTATATATTGAGATAAGTGTGCAGGATTAACTACGATAGCAGTAAGACATGAAGCAGATGATGGGTCGGAGTCAAGATCAAGACTTCGTTGGAAGTTTGAGAGTTCATCGGAAGTCCGAACATTCGTCGAAAGTTCTGTCGGAATTGATTGAGAAGTCCAGGAGCTTGCCAAAGAAGCTCGTCGGAACTCGCCAAGAAGATCATCGTAAAGTCTAGGAGCTTGCCAGGTGTCCGTTGGAACATTACCGAAAGATCATCAGAAGTTCGTTGGAAGATCAACAAAAACTCACCGAAAGAACAATTGACATAGCGGACAAAGCCTGCTTATTTAACTATCTTAAATATTGTAGTTAGACCTTAAGTTGAGTTAGGATTGGGAAGTAATCCCACTAACTCAGTTAGCGGCCAACTGGACCCTAAAAAGGGTTGAATTGGGCCAATTGAACAGCCCATTCAGCACTTGAAGTCACGGTCGACGATGGCACTGCCAGGGCCAGTGGTGGCACCGTCTAGTGACTTAGTCTCCTAGGTGGTTTGGGTGGTGATACCACTGATAGTAAATGTTGCCAAGCAGTGGTACCACTAGAGCTCGGTCTCTGAGCTCTATCAGGCGATGGTACCACCCGATGTCAGTCTGTAGGTAGTAGTATCGCTCAATTATGACGGTGGTATCGTTAGTATCCCAAAATCTGGGGATGTGATACTTTTTAGCTCCAATTATGAAGTCATTAGGGCCTATAAATACCCTATCCTTTTCTACATGAAAGGGCACGAAAGTGTTAACATAATCTTGAATTCTTTGAGTGTTAAAGTGTTGTAAAAGTACAAGAGTCCTCCTCCTCCCTTTCTACGAGTTGAGATCATTTAAGAGAGGTGTGAGGCTTGTAAGGGTTATCTCTTAAACCCGTGAAAAGAAGAAAGTGTTATAAAGAGGTGGTTGGTCTTCGTCTATTGGAGGAAGACCATTAGTGGATGCCAGTGACCTCGATGGAAGATGAATCGGAAGTGGATGTAGGTCATATCGACTGAACCACTATAAATTCTGGTTTACATTTTTATTATTGCTATTTACTTACGTTGCAATTGCTTAACTTCCTTCTTACTTGGCTTTCACTACTACCCTTATGATCAAACACTCTTTCAAGTTATCTTCTGAGATTGTTTTTAACTTACAAAGAATTTTAAACCATTGTTTTATTCTGCTGCATTAATTCACCCACCCCCTCCCCCCCCCCCCTCGGGATCCTAATAATTTCTCCCTCTTCAAATCAGCCATGTCCTCAAGGCTGAGCTGCATCAAACTCGAGGAGTTTCTCTTTTAGCACTTCAGTCACAGGGTATCTACGACGCATCACAACCCATTGATCAAGTAAGTACGGTCTCCACTTCTTGATAGTGTAAGCAATAGGTTGACCTTTTAGTGTTGTAGTCTTTTGAAAAACCTTCTCCATCCGATGGCTAGTGGCAATTATGACTTTACTTCCACATCTTCCTTTTAGGATTACCTACTTTCCATTAATAAAAAACTTCATGATTAGTTTAGAAAAATTCCACAAAACATCACCCAAGGTTGATAGCCATTCAATTCTATTGTCGAACGTGGTTTTCAAAAGTCTTTTACTCCAATAAACGAATGGAATGATTTGGAGAAGAAAAATTTTTCTTTGAATGCTAGAGCTATAAATGCTCTATTTTGCACTTTGAGCAAAAATGAGTTTAATCGTGTTTCTATTTGCGA
The DNA here is from genome assembly GCF_036884655.1 of Musa acuminata AAA Group. NCBI lineage: Eukaryota > Viridiplantae > Streptophyta > Magnoliopsida > Zingiberales > Musaceae > Musa > Musa acuminata. The sequence continues at coordinate 19,089,969 of NC_088345.1, forward strand.
AACGGCTTTCGATATTTGACATACACTTGAAATTACACACGAAGGCACAAGTAGAGTAAAATATTTTAAGATAAATCTTTTGATGCATGATTTTAAACTATTTCGAATAAAGCCATGCGAAACCATTATTGACATATACACCCATTTTATGGATGTTGTCAATGGCTTAAAAGCTCTTGGCAAATATTTTTTGAATATTGAATTTGTTAATAAAGTTTTACGATCTCTTTCTAAAACTTGGGATCCTAAAGTAACAACCATTCAAGAGGCCAATGATTTGAATACTTTCCCTCTCGAAGAACTTATCGGGTCTTTAATGACCTATGAAATGAGTTGTATGACATAAAACGAACATGAGAACAACCTTCTAAAAGATAGAAAGGATTTGACACTTAGAATAAATGAAGACCACTAGAGTGAAAGCTCAAGTGATGATGAACTTGAACTTCTTACTATAAAACTTAAAAAGTTCATTAAACAAGAATTAAAAAATAAAAATATACTTAAAAAGAAGTTGTCAAAGAAGAAGAGAGCACTCAAAGTGACTTGGGACGAAACGAGTGCATCCGAAGACGAGGAACAAACTAACAAGGGCAAGGTGGCGAATTATGCTTTGATGGCTTTCGTCAACAAGGTAAGCGACTCAATCGAATATCCTTTTCCTTACCATGAAATTACTTAGTGCTTTTCATGATTAGTTTTAAATATATATTATTTTTTATCAAGACAATTGCATATTTTTTGATAAAACAACAAAATGTTAAAATTAAGTACTTTATGTTTAATGAAATCATATTTGATAATTTAATGATTTAATTATGCATGATGATTTTATATTATTTTTTATTTTAAACATGATGGATGATTTTCATACAAAAAATTTGAGCATACTTATATGAAATCAATCATATAAAATAAAACACATAAAAGGGAAAATATATTATCATTGGAATTAAAATGATGAATCAAATCTCTTGTTTGAAGAAGCCTTATGTTTAATATGTTATACTTTTTTGGTCTTGATGTTTTTATGATGAAATTTATTTTTTGATCCTAAACGTTGATGCATGTTTGGTATAAAAAGACAAAGGTATACTTGTCTGAAACAAACAACTTAAAATAAAACACATAAAAAAGGAATACATTTTCCATCTCCATCTTATTGATTTTTTGATAAAAGATTAATGAATCCATGTATATTATTCTTTTGTGAATCTCTTGGACTATAAAAATGATTTGATGATTTGAATTTGAATGAGTTTTATCGAAATCATAATTTCTCAAGATTTATAATATGAAATCTTTTATGAATCAAGATGTCTTATTTAATCTCCTAAGATTTCTTTTTGTTATTTACTAAAAAGGAGATTTGTCAAGATGAATCATTTACGAATTGATCTTTCTTGATCTTTCATCTTGCATGTCATAATTTTCATATGATTACAAAGTTTGTATTTATGTGATGCTTGGAGCATTGATGGAAGAAAGAAATAAATTACACCATTAAAAATTCTTCTTTCTTGTTTACAATAAAAAAAAGGGGGAGAAAGAAAATCGCTAGCATCTTAAGAGATTAATAAATCAACTTATATCATTTTGAATCTCTTGAAAATGATTTTGATGATTTGAATTTGAATGTGTTTTATTCAAATCATGATATTGATTTCTTGAAATTACTTGAGATTTTTTCTTAACCAAGATCTCTTCTTTGTACTCCTACGATTTTTTCTTGGTATTTTATTTAAAGAGGAGATTTACTATATGAATCATGTCTTTTGGTATTCACATGATCATATCTTTCATGCCATGATTTATTTATGATACTAACTTGCATTCATTTAGTATATATCTCATCACCCAATTAATTTTTCTTGATATTCTTCATGTGATGAAATGAATGTAATGAAATGAAATTATGCATGAAATACTCATGAGAAGTTATGATCATGCATAATAGGATGTAATGTAATTTGACATTTTGATACCATCATGATTTGAAATATTTATGATTTGGAATGGTGCATATAATTCTATGATTTGTTGCTAAAATGATGTATCATGAATGCTTGAGTATCATATATGATATGCCCATAGTGATGATTGATTTATTTTTAGTATTATGCATAAAGTAAGGAGGATATGTAAGGTTTTGAAATTGTTTATGTCTTAATTTGAAACTATATTGATGAACAAACATATTGAATTAAGAATGATAATTTATCTTTGCCATGATGTGAAAATTAATGTAAAGGGAAAAGAATTAGAACATTGTATTCTTCCCCTCTATTTGACAATGATATAAGGGGAGCAAATCTTGCTAGCTTGCTATCTTGTATTCTTTTTCAGAAACTTGCTAGCCTTTGTACTTCAAAGAGAAGTAACATTTGCAATATTACTAGCTTACATTTTCTAAAATGATGTAAAAAATTTGCTAGCTTGCATGATGTGAAACTTGTTAGAATTACTAGCTTGAACATTGCAAAGGAAGCAAAAATTGTACTTCTCAAAAGCGAAGAAAGAACTTGCTATCTTGAACATCACATTTCAAAAGATGCAAAAATTTGCTAACTTTCATATCAAAAACTTGCTAGCTTGCATAATGAAATTATGCGATGATATATGATGTTTCAAAAACTTGAAATTATGCAATGATTTGAAATTTTATATCAAAAGCTTGTATAGTTGCACTTCTCCTTTTTGTTGATGATAAAAGGGGAGAAGTTATGTCGATGATATGCATATAATATATTATAAATATTAATGATTAAAATTACTTTGACTTGAATTCATTTTGAATTCAAGGTTCTATCAATATGACATATTGATAGGGGGAGTTTATTTAAACTCTATCATCAATTGGTTGTCATCATCAAAAAGGGGGAGATTGTTGAATCTCAGATTTTGATGATGAAACCAATTGATAGTGCTTATTTGATCTGCATTTTGAGTGACACAGGAAGCTTCGATCAAGGAGAGACAATTAAGGCAAGAAGAATCATGTTGGGTCGGAATGGAACATGTCAGAAGATTGGACGTCGAGCCAGAGGATCGATCGATGTATCGACAAAAGGCTTCGTGCCATGGGTTTAGGCATCGGGCCAAGAAGAGCAGAAATTGCCCCAAGGAAATTAGAGTTGTGGAGGTCAACTGGCCAATTAGGCAATAGGCGGCAAGAGAGGATGATGCATCGAAGAATCAGACGAAGCATCGATGAACCAATGACATGCCGTATAACATTTGATTTAAGCCTTATAATAATTATCTAGATCGAAGTAGGTTTTAAGTGTGAAAGATTAACTACGATAGTGATAATGGCATAAAGCAAAATGAAGTCTCGGAGTCAAGAACGAGATTTCGTTAGGAGTTCGAGAGTTCGTTAGAAGTCCGGACGTTCGTCGGAAGTTCTATCGGAATTGACCAAGAAGTCAAAGAGCTTGCTAGCGAAGCTCATCAGAACTCACCAAGAAGATCATTGTGAAGTCCAGGAGCTTGCCGGGAGTCCGCTGGAACATTATCGAGAGATCGTCGGAAGTTCGCTGGAAGATCGCCGGAAGAAACCTAGACTTACTGAACTTATTTAGCTTAGTGTATGCCTTAAATTTCATAGTTAGTACATAATTGGGTTGGAATTGGGCCAACTCAATTAAGGGCCAATTGGGCCCAAGGTTAGGTTATGTTGGGCCAAGTAAAAGGCCCAAATAATGATCCAACAGGTAGAACCATCGTGGTACAATCTTCGAGACTGTGTCAGGTAGTGGTACCGCCCAGACATAGTCTCTGAGACTATCATGCAGTGTTAGGGCTGCAAGCGATGATACTGTACAGCATAGGCAGTGGTACCACTAGGACTCGGGAAACTAGAGATGAGACCTTTTAAGGCTCCAAGTTTGAATCAACTTAAGGCCTATAAATAGCCCTCTCATCCTTGGTTAAGACACACACAACTGAGAACAAAAAGAAAAGAAAATGCTGTTGTAATCTTGTGTGAACTCCTCTCAAACTCTAAGTGTTAGGCTTATTTAAGAGAGGAGTGAAGGGGGGTTGTAAAGGTTCTCTCCTGAATCTATCAAAAGAAGAATCGAGTTATAAGGGTAGTTGATCTTTGCTCATTGAAGGAAGATCTTTAGTGGACGCAAGTAGCCTCGATGGAAGAGGAATCAACGGAGTGGATGTAGGTCACGACGACCGAACCACTATAAAATCTGGTTTGTATTTATGCTTTGTTATTTACATTTATTACAAACTGCCTTACTTGCTTAACTTTCACATTACACTCTTCCGTTCGCTTTCAAGTTAAACTCACTTTGTCGAAATTAGTTTTTATCCTAAGAAGATTTTCGAACCGACGTATTTTAATTCATTGCACTAATTCACCCCACCCCCCTCTCGTAGTGTCGACTCGTTCCTAACAGTGATGACTTAACCGAACATCATGGTTAGTCATGTCCTTTGAGACCATGATGGTTCGGAGGTCAAATAGGACGAGAATTACAAGGAGTTGTGATCGGCAAGAGTTGCCTACCTTTTTGGGCTTAGTGTGATTGGTCAAGTCCCTCAAGGTTACATAAAGACACCGATTGGATTCTATCCTTATTAGAAGTCTACCGGAGACTTTCGTTTCACATGTTAAGGGTGTTGTATGACTCACTAGAAAAATAGTGAGAGCACATCAAGCTAGAAGTCTTTATCTTGATTATTTACATTTTGTAAAATCTGTATGTTATTTATTTATGCTACATCTCCTATTTATCATAAACATATCGCTTTTAAATCCCTTATGTGACATATTTGTTGTCAACCATCTCACTGGTCCAAATTACACGGATTGACTCTGAAAGTTTAGAATCGTTCTCATGGTGGAGAAAATCGCATACATCCTTGATATAGTGATGCCTACGCCCAAGAAAGAGGCAAGCGAGGGTGAGATCACTCGCTACATGAAGTACATAGATGACTCCACTTTTGCTCTATATTACATGTTGGGCTCTATGACTCTTGAGTGATACAAACAATATGGAAAGATGGATGCTAGATCCATTATCCTACATGTCCACAAATTATTTAAGAAACAGGGAAAGACTCAGAGATATGGGATATTCAAGAGTCTCTTCCACGCTAGGATGACTAAGGGGACACTAGTTCAGAATCATATTCTTAAGATGATTGAGTAGATAAAGAAACTCATAGGTCTAAAAATGGTCTTAGAGAATAGCCTGTGTGTGGATCTTGTGTTTTAGTCCCTACTAGATTTCTTTTCTCAGCTTGAGGTGACTCTCCCTGAGCTCCTCAATATGTTGAGAGAGGCAAAGAGCACTATTAAGAAAGAGAAGCCAATTCTCTATACTGGTGAGACCAGAAAGAAAAGAAAGGTAGAAAAGTCCCTTAAGAAGGGCAAGGGCAAGGGCAGATCGGGTAAAGCAAATGTTGCTAAGAAGGACCCGTTGAAGGACAAAGTCTAGTGCTTCTATTGTGGCAAAGATGGGCACTAGAAGAGAAATTGTAAAGAGTACTTTGCAAAGAGGGCGAAACAAAAGCTTGGAGAAGCTTTAGGTATATTCATAATCAGTCTCCATTTGTCAAATTCTTATGATAACACATAGGTATTAGATGTCAGTAGTGCTTATCACATCTGCAATTCGTTGCAGATTCTAGCAAAGCCTAAGAGATTGGTGAGAGACAAGATGGATCTCAAGATGGGCAATGGAGCAAAAGTTACTGCTGTTGCTATCAGTGAGGTCACTTTACATTTGATTGGTAGAGCTATTATTGTATTAGATGCATGTTATTTTATTTTCTCTATTATAAAAAATATTATTTTCATTTCATGTTTGACATCGAATGGTTATAAAATAGTTTATGAGAATAATAGTTTAATTATAAGGATGATAAGATCATCACTAGAGGGACATTATATAATGGTTTGTTTATGCTAAACACTATTCCATATATCATGAATGTAAGTGTGTCCAAGAAGAACGAAATGAGCTAAATTATATCTATGAGAGAAGGATTCAAAAGTTGCTAAAGGATGAAGAACTAGATCCATTCGACTATGAGTTATATGCAACTTGCAAGCCTTGCCTTCATGGAAAACTAACTAACTCTCAATTTAGTGGAACTGGAGAAAGAGCTATAGAGTTGTTGGAACTCATACTTAATGATGTATGTGGTCCCATATTGACTCAGGGCATAGGTGGTTACTCTTACTTCATTGCTTTTACTGATGATTCCTCTATATATGAACACGTGTACTTGATGAAGTAAAAGTCCGAAGCCTTCAAAAAATTTAGGGAGTATAAGAATAAAGTAGAGAACTAGACTAGAAAGAGTATCAAGACTCTTCGATCAGATTGAGTAGGTGAGATATGGAAAGAGAATAAGCTCGATCTTAAGGTTGTTACGATTTGTGACTATCATGCCCACATTAAGAGATACAACCTTGACAAGTTGGAATTCAGGGTAGAACGGTACAAGTTCATGGGATACCCCAAGGAAACATATGGGTATTATTTCTATCACCGCGAGGACCAAAATGTCTTTGTAGCTAATGTTCCTTGAGAATGAACATATTCTTGATGGAGATAGTGGGAACCTAATAGAGCTTAGCGAGGTTGGAGAACCTAACTCAAGCACTAGTCCACAGCCCGAGTCTGTTCAAGTACCTAGTACATAAGTTTTGACTTTACAAAGGTCCGGTAGAGTACCCATCTTCCTGAGAGACATATGAGACATATCAATAGAGAGAATGTTGAGGATATTAATCTTCAAACCTACAAGGAGGCTATTTCAATTATAGACTCTGGGATTTGATAATAAGCCATGAATTCTAAGATAGATTCCATGTACTCCAATAAGGATTAGAACCTAGTTGATGTACCTAAGGGTATCGCACCCAATGGTTGCAAGTAGATCTTCAAGAAGAAGATCAGAGTAGATAGAAAGGTGAAGACCTATAAAGCAAGGCTAGTGGCTAAGGGGTATCGTCAAAGGCAAGGTGTTGACTATGACGAAACCTTCTCATATGTAGTCATGGTAAAATTCATCTAAATTCTATTGGCTATTGCAACACACTATGATTATGAGATCTGATAGATAGACGTCAAAACCGTATTCCTCAATGGAAACCTCGAGAATGAGGTGTATATGATACAGCTTGAGGGATTCATATCCAAAGAAAGTCCAAATAAGGAATACATATTGCTTAGGTCCATCTATGGACTAAAGCAAGCTTCTCGAAGTTAGAACATAAGATTTGATGAGACGATCAGATCTTATGACTTTGTTAAGAACGAAGATAAGTCTTTTGTGTACAAGAAGGTAAGTGGGAGTGCTATCACTTTCTTGGTGTTATATGTGAATGACATCCTGATCATTGGGAATGATGTAAGAATGCTCTCCATAGTAAAGGCTTAGTTATCTAGACATTTCTCTCTTAAGGACTTAAGGGAAGCATCCTACATCTTGGGAATTTAGATCTATAGAGATAGATCTAAGAGGATGCTTAGCTTGCTCTAGTCCAGGTACATAAACACCATTGTCAAAAGGTTTGGTATTGAAAATTCCAAGAGGTGTCTTATACCGATGAGACATGAGACATTGCTTTCTAAGAGTATGTACCAAAAGACTCTTAAAGAAAGGGCAAACATAGATAGGATACTTTATGCCTCAACTATAGGGTTATCATGTATACTATAATATGTACCAGGCCTGATATAGCGCATGCTCTAAGTGTCATGAGTAGGTATTAGGCGAATCCAAGCTTGGAGCACTAGAAAGCAGTAAAAAGATCCTTAGGTACTTAAGAATGACTAAGGATCTTTTATTGGTATATGGAGGTAGTAGCCTTAGGGTTGAGGGCTACATAGACTTGAGTTTCTAGTTCAATGTCGATAATAGCAAGTCTAATTCAAGGTATGTGTGCACCTTGAATGGAGGAGTAGTATGCTGGAAGAGTTTCAAGTAGGATACTACTACTAACTCGACCGTAGAAGTGGAGTACATTGCTGCAGTAGAGCCAACAAAGGAGGGAGTTTAGATGAAGAAGTTCATCATAGATCTAAGAGACATGCCAAGTAATAAGGAGTCGATTCCCTTATATTATGACAACTATAAGGTGATTTCTCAAATGAGAGAACCTGGGTCTTATCAGAAGTGTTTTGGGGAGGTTCTTGCTTATTAGAGAGATCGTAGCTTGAGGAGATGTAGTAGTGGAAAGACTTTCATATGAAGATAATATCATAAATCTACTAACAAAGCCATTGTCTCATACTATCTTTGAGTATCACAGGGGTCTGATGGGGATCTAACACATAGTTGATTGACTTTAGGTCAAGTGGGAGATTGTTAGTCATAGGTGTCCTGCAAGCCAATCACGTGAGTGATGACACATGTGACATGACACACACTCTCTTTGCTACTTATTATTATGGTATTTTCTCACTTTATATTGTTTATTGCATATATATTATGATGTCTATGGATTTATGCAATGAGAATCATATCATGATGAGATTACGATAATGAGAACGATTCGTCTTTAAACACAGACAAAAAATAATCCTAGTCATAGGCTACTCGAGAGGGACATCGAGATAACTAGACAGACTAGTATACTATATATACATCCATATGATGGAGGCGACTGGTCTCATAGCTGCTCGTGTGAGGACTGTTGAATCTCATATTTTGATGATGAAACCACTTGATATGTGTTTATGTTTTAATCTGCGTTTTGAGTGACGCAGGATGCTTCGATCAGGATGAGACAATTAAAGTAGGAAAAATCATGTTGTGCCGGAGGAACATGTCAGAAGATTGGACGTCAAGCCAGTGGATCGGTCGACGTATCGACAGAAGGCTTCGGGCTGTGGACTCGGGCATCGGGCCAAAGAAGAGCAGGTATCGTGCCAAGGATATTGGAGTTGCGGAGTCAATTGGCCGATTGGGCAATAGGCCGTAGAAGAGGACGATGCACCGAATAATCGGACAAAGCGTCGAGAGATAATGACATGCCAGACAACTTAGTTAATTGCTTAAGCTTAATTGTCTCGATCGAAGTTTTATTTTACATGTGCAGGATTAACTACAATGGAAGTAAGACATGCAGTAGGAGTTACACCAGAGTTAAGACTATGATCACATTGGGAGTTCGAGAGTTCGACGGAAGTCCGGACGGTTGTCGGAGGTTCTACAAGAACAAATCCAAGAAGTCTAGGAGCTTGCCAAAGAAGCTCGTTGGAACTCGCCAAGTGGATCATCGCAAGTCCAGGAGTTTGCTGGAAGTTCTCTGGAGCATCGCTGAAGGTTCGTCGGATGTTCGTCAGAAGTTTGTCGAAAGCTCGTCGGAAGAAGCGATTGACGCACCGGAGCAAGTTATAGTAAATGTCTTAAGAAATATCGTAGTTAGCATGTAGATTAAGTTAGGAACGGGAGGTAATCCCATTAACTTAATCTGGGGGCAATTGAGCCCTTGATAGATCCAAATTGGACCGAATGGATCAACCCATTTAGACCAGAATTCCTACCAGGCGGTGGCACCGCTAGGGTCGGCGGTGGCACCACCCAGGAGATGGTCTCCTAGGAAAGCTGGGCGGTGCAGCCGCCCTAGTCAGGCGGTGGCACAGCGTGGGCTCAGTCTCCGAGCGAGACTAGGCAGTGCAACCACCTAGTCAGGTGGTGGTACCGCCAAAGCTCTGTCTCCGAGCTCTGTCAAGCGGTTGTAGCCCTAGTCAGGAGGTAGTACCTCCAGGACCCTGAAAATCCGGGAAATGATATTTTTGAGCTCCAAATTCAAACCAGTTTGGAGCCTATAAATACCACTCCCATCCCTAGGTAAAACTCATAAGCACAGAGAGATTAAAAGAGAGAAAATACTACTGCAATCTCAAGAATTTCCCTCCTCTAGCTTTAGTGTTAGAATTCTATTTAAGAGAGGAGAGTGAGTGCTTGTAAGGGTTGTCTCCTAAACCCGATAAAAGGAGAAGAGGGGTGTAAGAAGGAGGTTGATCTTCGCCTAGTAAAGGAAGATCGTTAGTGGATGTCGGTGGCCTTGACAGAAGAGGAATCGGAGGAGTGGATGTAGGTCACAATTGACCGAACCACTATAAACTCTCGTCTTCTCTGGTTTGCATTTATTCTTGCTACTTACCCTACTGCAAACCTCCATATGTGCTTTACTTTCTCATTACTTTTGCTGCACTCATTTATGAGCTCGCTTTCAAGTTAAGTTTCCGAAAACAGTTTTACATTGGAAACGATTTCATCGTACGAACGTCGTTTTAAACCGTCGAAAGTTTTCCGCTGCACTAATTCACGCCCCCCTCTTAGTGCTCTTGATCCTAACAATTGGTATCAGAGCCTCGTTATTTCTCACTTGGATTAACACCCAAGAGAAATGGCTCTTTTCGGCAACCAAGAGGGTCACTCTCTCATTCGTCCTCTCTTCTTCAATGGGACGAACTACACTTATTGGAAAACTCGAATGAGAGTTTTCTTGCTTTCATTGAATCTTGATTTATGGAATATAGCCAAATTCGGTTTTGAAATGTCTTCTCTTCCAATGAACCATTGGAATGATTTGGAGAAGAAGACGTTTTCTCTAAATGCAAAGGCTATGAATGCCTTGTTTTGTGCCTTAGATAAAAATAAATTCAATCGGGTTTCTTTGTGCGAAATGGCTTTCGATATTTGACGCACTTTTGAAATCACACACGAAGGCACAATAGTGTAAAAGATTCTAAAGTAAATTTTTTGATGCATGATTTCAAGCTTTTTCGAATGAAGCCGAGCGAAACCATTGTTGACATGTACACTCATTTCATGGATGTTGTCAATGGTTTAAAAGCTCTTGGCAAATATTTCTTGAATTTTAAACTTGTTAGTAAAGTTTTACGATCACTTTCTAAAGCTTGGGAATCAAAAGTAACGACAATACAAGAAACAAAAGATTTAAATATTTTTTCACTTGAAGAACTTATCGGTTCGTTGATGACATATGAAATGGTGCACAATGCATATGATGAACATGATGAACAAAACCACCTTCCAAAGAAAACGAAGGATTTGGGATATAGAACATTTGAAGACCACTCGAGCATAAGCTCAAGTGATGGTGAACAAGAACTACTCACTAAAAAATTTAAAAAATTAAAGAAACAAAAAATTAAGAACAAAAAGAACGGAACTACTTACTTTGAACACAAGAAGAAGAACACAAAGTGGGATGAATCGAGTTCCTTCGAAGACGAGGAGAAAATCAAGAAAAGCGAGGTGGCAAACTACGCCTTAACCATTTTGAATGATGAGATAATCGAAATCCCCCTAATTTATTTTGAAATTACTTGATGCTTTCATGATGTATTTTATTTTTTACTTTAGAATTAATTTTCTTAAAAATTACATGTTTAAAAATAAAAATACAAAAATTATGATCACGCTAGTAATTTCGAAAATGATAATATTGCATATTTTATGATAAACAAACAAAATAATTTTGATTGAAAATATGAAATCATGGTTAAGAAGTAATAATGTTTATCATGTTGATTTTCATTGTTATTTCATGATTTTTAATGAAATCATATTTGATTTGAAGTAATGCATAAAGTTGTAATGAAAATATTAAAATTTTGATACCATGAATTGACGATTTTGTGCATGAGATTTTAAAGTTATACATGATGATTTGGTCTTGATAGTTTTTATGATGAAATTCATTTTTCGATCCTAAACGATGATGCATATTTTTATTTGGCATAAAAGAAAAGAATATGCATGTATGAAATAAATCACATGAATTAAAACAACTAAAAAGTGGAAAGGTTTCTTCTTAAAAAATTTATTTTTCTGACTTTATTAATTTTTTAAAAAGGGAAATTAATGAATCTATTTGTATTAATTTTGTGAATCTCTTGAAAATGATCTTGATTTGATGATTTAAATGAGCTTTATCTTGATTTTTTAAAATTTATAAATTGAGATTTCTTTTGCTTAAATCAAGATTTTATATGCATGAATTAATATCTTGTTCTCTTACAAGATTGAATAAATTCTATCTTTTTTATGATCTCCTAAGAATTCCTTTCATTTTTTATTTAAAGAGGAGATGCGACAAAATGAATAATGTCTTTTGGTATTCAAGTGATTTTATCTTTCATGACATGATGTGATTGTATTTATGGCTTATATACCTTGAAATGATTAAAATATTTTACACTATTTTGTTCTTCCCTTCTTCTTTCTTGTTTACAATGATAAAATGGGGAGAAATTTAGATCATGCATGGTAGGATATAATTGCTATGATGAGAATTTTACACTATTACATGCCTTAATAACATGTTGGAAATTATGTGTTTTGGATACAAAAATTTTCGTGATAATAAGCATGTATTATCTTCATGATTGAATTTAAAAATCTATAGCAAAACCTTGTCCGAATGCATGAAAGTATTAATAAACATATGTCATATCGAGTTTGATTCATATCATTAATTTTTGACATATGGAATCAACTAGCAAATGCATCTCTCATAGACTTATCATGTGAAAAATATCTTTCGAGAAATGGATTTGATGATTCCTTCTTATATCTTTAGAGAAATAGTTTTACGTGAAAGGATTTGATTCATACACATATCTTGATCCTTGTAAAAATGAAGTGTGCTTTAATATCTTATCAATTTTAACTTCATTCGAGTAAGCTCATAAGTGACTTTCCTCCTTCATGCAAAAAGATAATAACAAATAAAGAGGAAGAAGTAATGAAAGCTATCTCCATGTCATGTTTTCCTTGAGATGTTTGTATGATTGATATCCTATCACTCATTGTTGAAAAATGACATAAACCTAGTTATGGCATGAATCATTACCGCACTTACGTTTAAAATTTACTTATATTGTTCTCCTTTTTGTTGATGACAAAGGGGAGAAATATATGAATTGATACTATGAGTGTCATATTTGAATGAGAAATATATGAATTGATGCTATGAGTGCCATATTTGAATTTGAATTATGTTAAAATATTAAAAGAAGCTTGCATCGAAATATATTATAAATTGATGATAGAAATGCTATGATTGTCATATGCCATGTTTGCATCATATTAAGATATCAAGAACTTGCATCACAATTTTACTTGCTGATATCTTGCTATGTGATGAAATGCTATGATTTGTTGCCAAAATGATGCATGCAATACTTATGCTTTTTATTATGTAGTATGCGATGTATTGCATATGATGTGAATCATGATTAAAATTACTTTAATTTGAATTCAAGGTTTATCTCAATTATGAAATTTTAAAATAAGAATGATTACTCACCTTTGTCATGATTTAGAAATTGACATAAAAGGTTTTCCCTTCTTTTTGACAATGACAAAGGGGGAGATAGCTAGCTTGCACAATTCAAGAAGAAAGCAAAAATTGCACTTCTTAAAAGAGAAGAAATTACTATCTTGAACATCACCGAGAATTGCTAGCTTGAAATCTCAAAAAAATGGAAAAATGGGCTATCTTGCCTATCCCAAGATGCAAAACATGCTAACTTGCACTTTGCAACGGAAGCAAAATTGCTAGCTCAAACTTTGCAAAGGAAGCAAAAAATAGCACTTCTTAAAAGAGAAGAAAGAAATTGTTATCTTGAACATCACCAAGAATTACTAGCTTGAAAAGTCAAAAAGATACAAAAATATGTTAGCTTGCTCATTTCATAGAGAAGCAAAGATTGCTAACTTGCATATTTTTAGAAGCAAAAGTGCTATTTTACTTATCTCAAGAAGCAAAATTTGCAACTTGCACATTGCAATAGGAAGCAAGAATCATGAGCTTACACAAGAAAGCTATTTTGCATTTGCTTTCGAAATTTTTGCTAACTTGTATGTAGTAAAACTTACATATCATAAAAATTGCTAGCTTGTAGTCTAAAGAGAAGCAAATAGTTGCTATCTCAAGAAAAGCAAACATGCTAAACTTGTACATCTTTAATTGCTAGATTACATGATGATAAAATTTGATACTATGTTTTTCATGCAATGAGTTGAACTTATATTACAAACACATTAGAGTTGGACTTCTTCTTTTTTGTTGATGACAAAGGGGGAGAAGTATGATGTTATGCATAAGTTCATGATGACGTGTTGCAAGTATTCATGATGAATATTGTAATGACTTGAATTTAATTTGAATTCAAGGTTATATTAATATGGCATATTGATAGGGGGAGTTTGTTTAAACTCTGGGATTCAAGTTTAACTCCGTCATCAAGTGATTGTCATCATAAAAAAGGGGGAGATTGTTGAATCTCGTATTTTGATGATGAAACCACTTGATATGTGTTTATGTTTTAATCTGTGTTTTGAGTGATATAGGATACTTCGATCAGGATGAGACAATTAAAGTAGGAAAAATCATGTTGTGCCGAAGGAACATGTTAGAAGATTGGACATCGGGCCAGTGGATTGATCGACGTATCGACAGAAGGCTTCGGGCCATGGACACGGGCATCGGGTCAAGAAGAGTGGGTATTGTGCCAAGGATATCGGAGTTGCGGAGTCAATTGGCCGATTGGGCAATAGGCCGCAGGAGAGGACGATGCGCCAAATAATCGGACGAAGCATCGAGGGACCAATGACATGCCGGACAACTTGGTTAATTGCTTAGGATTAATTGTCTCGATTGAAGTTTTGTATTACATGTGCAGGATTAACTACGATGGAAGTTGCTAGGATCGAGAGCACTAAGAGGGGGGGGGGGTGAATTAGTGCAGCGGAAATCTTACAGCGATTTTAAAAACGAAAGCTGCGTTCGTCCGATAAAAAATGATTTCGATATAAAAGCAGAATCACAGTGCAGTTTGCGTCTAAGCGCAGTTTTGCGTCTAAGCGCAGTTTGCGTCTAAACACAGTTTGCGTCTAAGCACAGTTTGCGTCTAAGCGCAGTTTGCGTCTAAACTCAGTTTTACGTCCAAACGCAGTTTTACGTCTAAACGCAGTTTTACGTCTAAACGCAGTTTTGCGTCTAAACGCAGTTTTACGTCTAAACGCAGTTTTGCGTCTAAACGCAGTTTTACGTCTAAACGCAGTTTTGCGTCTAAACGCAGTTTTACGTCTAAACGTAATTTTACGTCTAAATGTAGTTTTGCGTCTAAAAGCAGTTTTGAACCTTGAAAAGCGTTTTACGTAGAAAGCAATTTGCAGTTATAAGTGGAATCCGAATGTAAGCGTAAACTACAGTGTGAAGATCGTACGAAAACACGATTTACGTTTGAATGCAGATTCTGAAAGATCAGAGCTTAGAAACTCGTTCGTAAAGGCGCAGAGGGCAGTAGCAATGTAGGAGGTTTGCAGTAATGATAAAGTGCTCAAGGTAAAAGCAAACCAGAGATTTAGAGTGGTTCGGTCAGTCTTGACCTACTCCACTTTTGGCTTCCTCCTCCGACGAGGTCACCGACGTCAACTAGCTGCCTTCCTTCAATGGGCGAAGGCTAACTGCCCTTTTACAGTTTCTCTCCTTTTGACAGGCTCAAGAGACAACCTTTACAGATCCTTTCTCTCCTCTCTTTACAACTCAAGACTTGAAGAACAGAAGGAGGAGAACTTTAGGACTTTACACAAATTTGAGCTCTTAGAATCACTGAAAAGATCAAGAATTCGGTGTGGATCTGTATCTTTTCAGTGCTGAATGGGTGGGGTATTTATAGGCCCCATCCCAGTTCAAATTTGGAGCTCAAAACGATCAAATCGATCAAATCCCAGAATTCCGGGATCAGGCGGTTGCACCTCTTGACTGGAGAGGTTGCACCGCCTGGCAGAGCTCGGAGACTGAGCCCAGGCGGTTGCACCTTTCTGTCAGAGGCGGTTGCACCGCCTGAGTCTGGCTCGAAGACAGAGCCCCCGGCGATGCCACCTCTTGACTGAGGCGGTTGCACCGCTCTGCCAGAGCTCGAAGACCGAGCTCAGGCGGTGCTACCTCTCTGTCAGGGCGGTTCCACCGCCCAGTGTAGCTTGAAGACCGAGCTCAGGCGGTGCTACCTCTCTGTCAGGGCGGTTCCACCGCCCAGTCTAGCTCGAAGACTGAGCTCTGGGCGGTTGCACCGCCTGGCTGGGGCGGTTGCACCGCCCAGTCTCGCAGCCCTGGCGGTTGCACCTCCTGGCCTAGGCGGTTGCACCGCCTGGTGCAATCAGGGTCCGAATGGTTCGCTCCATTCAGCCCAATTTGAATCTTTTCAGGGGCCCAATTGCCCCAAGATTAAGCTAATGGGATCACCTCCCATTTTCAAGCTTAATCATCGTGCTAACTATGATTAACTCTAAGACAACTTCTGTAGCTATGCTCCGATGCGTCAATCGCTTCTTCCGGTGAGTTTCCAGCGAACTTCCGTCGATCATCCGATAAACCCTCGGTGATCCTTCTGCGGACATCCGGCATACTCCTGGACTTTGCGACGATCCACTTGGCGAGTTCCGACGAGCTTCGCTTGGCAAGCTTCTGGACTTCTCGGATCTGTTCTCGCTGAACCTCCGACGACCGTCCGAACTTCCGTCGAACTCTCGAACTCCCAACGTGATCATGATCTTGACTCCGGCGCAACACCTGCTGCTTGTCTTACTCTCATCGTAGTTAATCCTGCACAACAAATAAAAACTTCGATCGAGACAATTAATCCTAAGCAATTCACCAAGTTGTCCGACATGTCATTGGTCCCTCGACGCTTCGTCCGATTCTTCGGCGCATCGTCCTCTTCTGCAGCCTATTGCCCAATCGGCCAGTTGACTCTGCAACTCCGATATCCTTGGCACAATACCCGCTCTTCTTGGCCCGATGCCCGAGTCCATGGCCCGAAGCCTTCTGTCGATACGTCGACCGATCCACCGGCCCGACGTCCAATCTTCTGATATGTTCCTTCGGCACAACATGATTTTCCTGCTTTAATTGTCTCATCCTGATCGAAGCATCCTACGTCACTCAAAACGTAGATTAAATCATAAACATATATCAAGTAGTTTCATCATCAAAATACGAGATTCAACATCAGTAAGACATGTAGTAGGAGTTGCGCTAGAGTCAAGGCTATGGTCACGTTGGGAGTTCGAGAGTTCGACGGAAGTACAGATGGTCGTCGGAGGTTCTACGGGAACAAATCCGATAAGTCCAAGAGCTTGCCAAAGAAGCTTGTTGGAACTCGCCAAGTGGATCGTCGCAAGTCTCAGAGTTTGCTGGAAGTCCGCCGGAGCATCACCGAAGGTTTGTCGGATGTTCGCCGGAAGTTTGCCGAAAGCGCGCCGGAAGAGGTGATTAATGCACCGGAGTAAGTTACAATAAATGTCTTAAGAAATATCGTAGTTAGCATGTAGATTAAGTTAGGAATGGGAGGTGATCCCATTAACTTAATCTGGGGGCAATTGGGTCATTGATAGGCCCAAATTGGGTCGAATTGATCAACCCATTCGGACCAGAATTCTTGCCAAGCGATGGCATCGCCAGGGTCGGCGGTGCCACCGCCCAGGAGATGGTCTCCCAGGAAAGCTGGGTGGTGCAACCGCCCCAGTCAGGCGGTGGCACTGCCAGAGCTCGGTCTCCGAGCTCTGTCAAGCGGTTATACCGCCCTAGTCAAGAGGTAGTACCACTAGGACCTAGGAAATCCGGAAAATGACATTTTTGAGCTCCAAATTCAAACCAGTTTAGAGCCTATAAATACCCCTCCCATCCCTGGGTAAAACACATAAGCATAGAGAGATTAAAAGAGAGAAAACGCTGCTGCAATCTCCAGAATTTCCCTCCTCTAGCTTAAGTGTTAGAATTTTATTTAAGAGAGAGAGAGAGAGAGAGAGAGAGTGAGTGTTGGGAAATCTTGGGGGCGACATCACATGCGCACTGGAAGAACAAGAAAACAAAATCCTCGATTCCCAAAGAGATGTTCATCGTCGTGCAAAGATTGGTGCGCAAAATTCGTGAAACTAAAAAACTACGTATAGAATAGATTGTGTTACCTAGGGAGATCGTATATCCTTATTTCCTTGTAGATCCTTAGGAGAGGGTGAAGGAGGTCAAGCATCCTCCTCTCTAGTGGTGATCCACACAGCAGGGCTACGATGATGCTCCTCAAAACTCCAAGCCTACTCTGAGATGGAGAGGGGAAGGAGAATAGGAGAGGGAAGCAAAGGCTCTAGCCTATTAGGCTCTGAATCTCTCCTATTTATAGAGGTCCCCTATCAAACCCTAATGGATCCTCCCCTAGTAGGTATTAGATCTGCATCCAATAACCCAAGCCTTTTAGATTACTGGATCTCAATCCAATAATCTCTTACGGGCTCTTATTAGATCTCGTCCATGAGATCCAATAATTCAGGGGCTTATTGGATATCCAATAAGACAAGAACTCCATCGGATATCTCATATCCGAACCTCTACTCATCGTAATGCCTACCATATGTGTGTGACCCTTTAGGCCCAATATCGAGCTGGCTGTGAGTCATACTTGTCAGAACTCCTAACTCAGTGAATTATTATCTTTGTAATAATTCACTCGACTCATCGACTACGGACGTACTAGGCCACTATGCCGTAGTCCTCAGACGATACAAGAAAATCCAATCCATTGAACCTGCCTGTCCTCAATTACTGTGTACTTATAGTCTCTTATCCGTCTAATATCCCAGAGATCTTATATCAAGCATGGTGCTATCAGACCCATACGATTTCTACTCGAGTCTCGCTCTAATCGGATTCTCCCGGAGAACTCTTTCTCTCTCAACCCGAATGACCCTGGCCAAGGATTTGTCTAAGCAAGAACATATAAGATATTCCTCTCATGACGCTGAGAGTGGATGATCCTCTATCGACACTCAATAGCACTTGTAAGGTCGACTACCACTCCCAATGACCAGTTGTACTAGATTTGGGACAACCAAACCTATAAGTCTAGTATCAAAGAGTGGAGCACTCATACAGGACATCGTTGGTATCTCAAGTTTAAGGACCCGATATACCACTAGGACTACGGAATCGCTGTCTGACAATAAGGCATCATCAACCATCCAGCATTCCGTAAACGGATCAATTAGTGAACTCATTCTCCAATGAGCACCTGTATTGTATCCCTAGTGTCCCTACACGAGCAGCTATGAGACCAACTGCATCCATTATATGGACGGGTATAGAGCACACTAGTCTGTCCGGTTATCACGATGTCCCTCTTGAGTAACCTATGACCGGGATTATTTAGGATATGTGTTTAAAGGTGAATCGATCTCATTTTTGTGATCTGATCACAATTTGATTCCCATTGCACAAATCCAAGGACATCACAATATATATGTGCATATATGCAATAGTTATAAAGTGATATATGCCAAAATATAATAAGCAAAAGGATTCTGTATCAAATCACACGTGCCATCACTCACGTGATTGGCTTGCTGGGCACCTATGACTAGCAATCTCCCACTTGACCTAAAGCTAATCACCTATGTGACTAATCCCCATTAGACCCCTGTGACGCTCAAAGACAATCTGAGACAACGGTTTTGTTGGTGGATCTCTTTCCACTACTACATCTCCTCGAGTTACAATCTCTCTGATAAGGTGAAACCTCCTTAGAATATGCTTAGATTTATGATGAAACCTAGGTTCCTTCGCTTGAGCAATCGCCTCATTGTTGTCGCAACATAAGGAGATCAGCTTCTCGTTACCCGGCACGACTCCCAAATCTATTATGAACTTCTTCAACCAAACTCCCTCCTTTGTTGCATCTGATGCAGCAATGTACTCCACCTCTATGGTCGAGTCAGCAGTAATATCTTGCTTGGAACTCTTCCAGCACACTGCTCCTCCATTCAAGGTGTACACATACCCTAAATTCGACTTGTTATCATCGACATCAGACTGAAAACTTGAGTCCGTGTAGCCTTTAACCTTAATGCTATTACCTCCATATACTAGTAAAAGATCCTTAATCCTTCTCAAGTACTTAAGGATACACTTTACTGCTTTCTAGTGCTCCAAGCCTAGATCTGCCTGATACCTGCTCGTGACACTCAGAGCATGCACTATATCAGGCCTAGTAGATAGCATGACATACATGATAGACCCTATTGTTGAGGCATAAGGTATTATATCCATGTTCGCCCTTTCTTCTGGAGTCTTTAGGGACATACTTGTAGAAGGTGATATCCCATGTCTTATCGGTATGAGACCTCTCTTGGAATTTTCTATGCTAAACCTTTTGACAATGGTTTCTATGTACCTAGACTAGGACAAGCTAAGCATCCTCTTGGATCTATCTCTATAGATTCTAATCCCTAAGATATAGGATGCTTCCCCTAAGTCCTTTATGGAGAAGTGTCTAGATAACCAAGCCTTTACTTTGGATAGCATTCCTATGTCATTCCCAATGATCAGGATGTCATCCACATATAACACCAAAACGGTGAAAGCGCTCCCACTTACCTTCCTGTACACACAAGGCTCATCTTCATTCTTAACGAAGTCATAAGATTTAATTGCCTCATCAAATCTTATGTTCCAACTTCAGGAAGCTTGCTTTAGTCCATAAATGGATCTAAGCAACCTACACATCTTATCTGGGTAATTCTTGGACACGAATCCCTCATGTTACATCATATATACCTCCTCCTCGAGGTTCCCATTGAGGAATGCAGTTTTTACATCCATCTGTCAGATCTCATAATCATAGTGTGTTGCAATAGCCAATAGAATTCTGATGGAATTTAGCATTGCTACGGGTGAGAAGGTTTCGTCGTAATCAACACCTTGCCTTTGACGGTACCCCTTAGCCACTAGCCTTGCTTTATAGGTCCATCTACTCCGATCCTTTTCTTAAAGATCCACTTGCAACCGATGGGTACAATACCTTCGGGCACATCAACTAGGTTCCAAACCTTGTTGGAGTACATAGAATCCATCTCAGAATTCATGGCTTCTTGCAACTTCCCGGAGTCTATACTCATAATAGCCTCCTCATAGGTCTAAGGATCAATATCCTCAATATCCTCTCCTCTAATATGTCCCACATATCTCTCAAGAGGATGGGATACTCTATCAGACCTACGTAAAGTTGAAACTTGTGTATTAGGTACTTGAACAGACTCAAGCTATAGAGTGGTGCTTGAGCTTGGTTCTCCAACCTCGCTCAACTCTATCATTCTCCTACTATCTCCTCTAAGAATATGTTCCTTGTCAAGGAACACTACTCTCTTAGCTACAATGACCTTTTGGTCCTCGAGATGATAGAAATAATACCCACAAGTTTCCTTTGGGGTATCCCACAAATTTGCATCGCTCTGTCCTTGATTCTAACTTATCGGGGTTGTGTCTTTTAACGTGGGCAGGGCAGCCCCAAATCTTAACAACTTTAAGATCAGGCTTCTTCCCTTTCCATATCTCATATGGTGTAGACACTACCGACTTAGTTGGAACTCTGTTCAGAAGGTAAGCTGCGATTTCTAGGGTATATCCCCAGAATGAGATGGGTAGGTCAGCAAAACTCATCATGGATCGTACTATATCTAATAGCGTATGATTTCTCCTTTTAGAGACACCATTGAGCTGAGGTATATAAGGAGGTGTCCATTGGGATAATATCCCATGGTCCTTGAGGAACTGAGTAAACTCTATACTTAAGTACTCACCTCCTCGATCTGATCAAAGAGTTTTGATACTCTTTCTAGTCTGGTTCTCCACCTCATTCTTATACTCTCTGAATTTCTGAAAGGCTTCGGACTTGTACTTCATTAAGTATACATATCCATACCTTAAGAAATCATCAGTAAAGGTAATGAAGTAGGAGTAACCACCAATGACATGAGTTGACATAGGTCCACATACATCACTATGTATGAGTTCCAACAACTCAGTGGCTCTCTCTCTAGTTCCACTAAATGGAGAGTTGGTCAGTTTTTCACGAAGGCAAGGCTCGCAAGTTGCATATGACTCATAGTCGAATGGATCTAGATATCCATCATTTAGCAACTTTTGAATCATTCTCTCATAGATGTGACCTAGCCTACAATGCCATAGGTATGCACTGTTCACCTCATCTCGTTTCCTCTTAGACACACTTACATTCATGATATGTGGAATAATGTCTAGCATAAACAAACCTTTATGCAATATTCCTCTCGCCAATCTCCCCTCGGCTTTGCTAGAATTTACAAACCTTTAGCATAAACAAACCTTTAAGCAATATTGGTATCCAATACCAATGTACTATCATAAAAATATGACAATTGGAGATTGATCATGAATGTACCTGAAGCTTCTCCAAGCTTCTATTTCGCCCTCTCTATAAGATACTCTTTGCAGTTCCTCTTCCAGTGCCCATCTTTGCCATAGTGAAAACATTGGCCTTTATCTTTTGTTGGGTCTTTCTTAGCAACATTTGCTTTACCTAGTCTGCCCTTACCCTTTTCCTTCTTAAGGGACCTTTCTGCTTTCCTTTTCTTTTTGGTCTCACTAGTGTAGAGAACTGGCTTCTCTTTCTTAATAGTACTCTCTACCTCCCTCAACATATTGAGGAACTCTGGGAGAGTCACCTCAAACTTGTTCATATTAAAATTCATTATGAACTGTGAAAAGGAATCTGGTAGGGACTAAAGCACAATGTTCACACACAAGTTATCCTTTAGGACCATTCCTAGACCTGTGAGTTTCTCTATCCACTCAATCATCTTTAGGACATGGTTCTGAACCGGTGTCCTCTTAGTCATCCTAGCGCGGAAGAGGCTCTTGGATATCTTATATCGCTGAATCTTTCCCTGTTCCTTAAACAATTTGCGGACATATATGAGAATGGATTTGACATCCATCTTTTCATATTGTCTCTATAACTCAGGAGTCATAGAGCCCAACATATAGAACTGAGCAAGAGTGGAGTCATCAATGTACTTCAAGCGATCTCATCCTCACTTGCCCCTTCTTCGGGCATAGGCATCACTATATCAAGGACGTACACGATTTTCTCTATCGTAAGAACAATTCTCAAGTTACGGAGCCAATCTGTATAATTTGGACCATTGAGGCGGTTGACATCAAGTATGCCATGTAAGGGATTTGAAAGCGACATTTTCTGAAAATAAAGATGCAGTAGAAATGAATAACATGCAGATTTTGCAATAAATAAACTATCAAGATATAGACTTCTATCTTAATATGCTCCCACTATTTTAGTAACGAGTCACACGACACCCTCAGCACGTGAAACGGAAGTCTCCGACAGACTTCTAGTGGGGATCAGGATCCAATCAACGTTTTAGTGTAACCTCGAGGGACTCGACCAATCACACTAAACCTAAAAGGTAGGCAACTTTTGCCGATCACAACTCCTTGTGATTCCCATCCTGTTCGGCCTCCGAATCACCATGGTCTCGAGGGACTCAACCAACCATGATGCTCGGTTAAGTCAACACCTTCGTTAGAAGATGAGTTTGATTTGATGATATACCCTCGAGGGACTCGACCAAGCATACCATATCCTCAAGTCACCGGTGACATCTCTATATCATAAGCAAGATAGCGAATTGCGATATAGGTGAGTCTCGAGGGACTCGACCAACTCAACCTACACCGAGAATCGGTTCCTACTTATAACGATGGAAGGCCACATGGGTCAATCTAATTGCCTCACGTTTACCGACTTAATATTATCGAGAGAGATGTTTCTATGATTTGATCTCCTAATATGACATGTCACACATATACATATTTAATATATATCTACATCGCATGCAAATATATATATATATATCTAGTATGTGTATAAGCAATCACACCGGATGATCATAGACCACAACCTGATGTGATTTGGCCCTAGCCAATAGGCCTAATAACTCACATCAAGATCTATATGTGCAACGGTACATTTCCATGCCCTATGATTGTCCATCTCATCTTCGTCGGTTCCGTCGACATCTCGATGCATCTTCATGCATCACGATCGTCCGTCTCGTAGGTCCCGCTATCGCATCCACGCTCCTGCTACGCCTCCTCATGTGATTACAACTTAATCATAGGCACGCGGGCTCGACAATAAACAAGAAATATAATAGAGGCTCGTAGATCACAATAATAATAATCACAAGTACACACATCACACGGTCCATGATCATCCGTCCACACATCATACATCACATGTATAAATAATCATCATCATGTAGAACTACTAGATAATGATAAAAATAATAATCAACTAAACCTTTTAATTAATTAGTATTTTATGAAATCAGGGATATATAGGGAATTTCTGAATTTATAGGGGTATTTTCATAATTTGGATAAAATAATAGAATTTGAATTTTTGAAATTCACAAGGGTAAAACTATCTTTTTGCCCAAGAATGCCCTAATGCCCTACTCCCCTGGTACCGCTGCCGCCGCCACCTTGTTGGCGGCGGCCTGTGCGGCGGGGCGAGGGCGCTGCCCTCGCCTGCAGGCGGCGCTGCCGCTGTAGGTGGGCACCCCCGTAGGCGATTCTGCCGGCGAGGCAACGCTCGCAAGCTGTGCTGCCCATGCAGGTGGGCGCCCCTGTGGGCGCCGTCGACTCCGCGGGCGGTTCTGCCCGCGGGGCAACACCCGCAAGCGGTGCTGTCCCGCCGGGCAATCGCTCCTGCGGGGTGGTTTCGCCCGCGGGAGCAGCGGCGGCAAGCGCCGCTGCCTAGCAACAGCGCCTCACCCCGCGGGAGAAGCGACCGCAGGCGACTCTGCCCACGGGCTGCTAGCCCCGCCGGACGCAAGGCAGCTGCAAGCAGGCAGTCGACCGGCCGGCTGCTACAAACGCAGCCCTTGTGCTGCCTGCCTGCGGCTGCGCTACACGCACGTAGATCGAGGGTAGCAACTGTTGCTGCCCTTTATCGCTTTTGCGTCAACGATTTTGACATCAAACGTTTTTTCAAAACACAACACACGCGATTCAAAACCAATCTATCGCACGAACAACCTGGCTCTGATACCACTGTTGGGAAATCTTGGGGGCGACATCACATGCATAGCGGAAGAACAAGAAAACAAAATCCCTGATTCCCAAAGAGATGTTCATCATCGTGCGAAGATTGGTGCGCAAAATCCGCAAAACTAAAAAACTACGTATAGAATAGATTGTGTTACCTAGGGAGATCATATATCCCTGTTTCCTTACATATCCTTAGGAGAGGGTGAAGGAGGTCAAGCGTCCTCCTCTCTAGCGGTGATCCACACAGTAGGGCTGTGACGATGCTCCTCAAAACTTCAAGCCTGCTCTAAGGTGGAGAGGGGAAGGAGTATAGGAGAGGGGCTCTGAATCCCTCCTATTTATAGAGGTCCCTTGTCAAACCCTAATGGATCCTCCCCTAGTGGGTATTGGATCTGCATCCAATAACCTAAGCCTTTTAGATTACTGGATCTCTATCTAATAATCTCTCATGGGCTCTTATTGGATCTCGTCCTTGGGATCCAATAATTCAGGGGCTTATTAGATATCCAATAAGACAAGAGCTCCGTCGGATATCTTATATCCGAACCTCTACTCATCCAATATCGAGCTGGCCGTGAGTCATACCTGTTAGAACTCCTTCTAACTGAGTGAATTAGTATCTCTGTAATAATTCACTCGACTCATCGACTACGGACGTACTAGGCCACTACGCCGTAGTCCCCAAACGATATAGGGGAATCCAATCCATTGGACCTATCTGTCCTCAGTTACCGTGTACCTATAGTCCCTCATCCATCTAATATCCCAGAGACCGTATATCGAGCATAGTGCTGTCAAACCCATACGGTTTCTACTCGAGTCTCGCTCGAATCAGATTCCTCCGGAGAACTCTTTCTCTCTCAACCCGAATGACCTTGGCAAGGGATTTGTCTAAGCAAGAACACATGAGATATTTCTCTCATGACGCCGAGAGTGGATGATCCTCTATCGATAGTCAATAGCCTTCGTAAGGTCGATTACTAATCCCAATGACCAACTGTACTAGATCTAGGACAACCAAACCTATAAGTCTGGTATCAAAGAGTGGAGCACTCATTTAGGACATCCTTGGTGTCTCAAGTCTAAGGACCAAATATACCACTAGGACTACGGAATTGTTGTTTGATAATAAGGCATCATCAACCATCCAGCATTCCGTAAGCGGATCAATCAGTGAACTCATTCTCCAATGAGCATTTGTACTATATCCCTAGTGTCCCTACACGAGCAGCTATGAGACCTGTTGCATCCATCATATAGACGGGTATACAGCACACTAGTCTGTCCGGTTATCACGATGTCCCTCTTGAGTAACCTATGACTGGGATTATTTAGGATATATATTTAAAGGTGAATCGATCTTATTTTCATGATCTCATCACGATCCGATTCCCATTGCACAAATCAAAGGACATCACAATATATATGTGCATATATTCAATAGTTATAAAGTGATATATGTCAAAATATAATAAGCAAAAAGAATTTATATCAAGTCACACGTGCCATCACTCACGTGATTGGCTTGCTGGGCACCTATAACTAGCAATGAGTGCTTGTAAGGGTTGTCTCCTAAACCCGGTAAAAGGAGAAGAGGGGTGTACGAAGGAGGTTGATCTTCGCCTAGTAAAGGAAGATCGTTAGTGGATGCTAGTGGCCTCGACGGAAGAGGAATCGGAGGAGTGGATGTAGGTCACGATTGACCGAACCACTATAAACTCTCGTCTTCTCTTGTTTGCATTTATTCTTGCTGCGTACCTTACTGCAAACCTCCATATGTGCTTTACTTCCTCATTACTTTTGCTACACTCATTTATGAACTTGCTTTCAAGTTAAGTTTCCGAAAATGATTTTACGTCGGAAATGATTTCATCGTACAAACGTCGTTTTAAATCATCGAAAGTTTTCCGCTGCTCTAATTCACCCCCCCCTCTTAGTGCTCTTGATCCTAATAGGGACATCATGGATATAGTGCAAGTGCTCATTAGAGAATGAGTTCACTAATTGATCTACTCATGGAATGTTGGATGGTTGATAATATCTTATTGTTAGACAATGATTTCATTATCCTAGTAGTATATTTGGTCCTTAGATTTGAGATAACAAAGATGTCCTCTATAAGTACTCCACTCTTTAATACCAAACTTATAAACTTGGAAGTTTCAGATCTAGCACAATTGATCATTGGGAGTGACAACCAACCTTACGAGGGCTATTGAGTGTCGATAGAAGATCATCCGCTCTCGGTGTTATGAGAGGAATATCCCATGTGTTCTTGCTCGGACAAATCCCTATCTAGGGTCATTCAGATTGAGAGAGAAATAGTTTTTTGTGAGAATTTGATTAGAGCGAGACTTGAGTAAAAACTATATGGGCTTGACAGCACTATGCCTAGTATATGGTCTCTGAGATATTAGTTGGATGAGGGATTATAAGTACATAGTAACTAAGGACATATATGTACAATGGATTGGATTCTCCTATATCGTTTGAGGACTACGACGTAGTGGCCTAGTATGTCCATAATCGATGAGTCGAATGAATTATTATAGAGATAATAATTCACTAAGCCATAAGGAGTTCTGACAAGTATGACTCACGGCTAGCTCGATATTGGGCCTAGAGAGTCACGTACATATGGTAGGTGTTGCAATGAGTAGAGGTTCAGATATGAGATATCTGTCAAAGCCCATATCTTATTGGATATCCAATAAACCCCTGAATTATTGGATTCTATAGATGAGATCCAATAAGACCAATAAGAGATTATTGGATAGAGATCCAATAATCTAAGAGGCTGACAGACTCTAGTCCTCGGGATTCAATCGAGACGGTTCAACAAAGTTTCCTTAAGATATTTTTATTTTGGTCAATTCTCTTTTTAGTGCCCAACTATTAAGTTATATTTTGATTGTCCACAATGGAAGCTGATTCATAATCTTTTCTCAAGTCAAACTTCACCAATTTGATCGGATTCCTACCGCATTCTTGACAAAGCCCATCCGATACTTAAGTCAAGTCACTAAACTAATCTAACAGGTCAAATATATTCCTAGTTTATGTGACTTGGGCATACTTATGGAACACCCCCACCCCCTCCTCTTTTTATAATTAGTTCCCTAAGTCATTACCTTGAGATGATAATGATGTATTAATTTTAGAAACATGTTGTATTGATTTTAGATATAAGTATCGCTAATCCACACCGAGTCCGAGATGATGTAACACTTTGATATGTAGCACAAATTTTATGATGGGGTGTGAACGATTAATGGAACATGATAAGACCAACACTAAGGTAAAAATTATATAATAACAAAGATGTCTCCTGCATGACACTGAGATATTAGATACATAGCAGAAGTATCAACCATGTAATATCGAGATGTCAACCATCTGACCTTAGCATGTAAGCCATATAAATCTAACATGTTGTCAACATGGTGCCAACATATCATAAACCAGAACAAGCTTCAACTCACTGCATTTTTAAGCTTGTTAAGTCTGTTCATCTGATGCTTCCATCCCGACTATTGAAGTAAAATAAGTAGTGTTAACACTGCAGAATGGAACTTTTAAATGACAACTAATATGAGACTGTAACTTGTTTCTTCACAGATCTTTAATCCACATAGATTCAACTAAATACAATCAAACAGATGTCAAGATGCAAAAAAACTATCCGTTGAATCTTATACAATTAGTAACTTGTGACAAATTCAATACATTAAATTAGAATAAATATAAATATGAAGAAAAGAAAAAAAAATATCAAGAGAAAACTGGGATGGATGCACATTATCGAAGAAATTACATACAAGATGTTCAACCTAGGTTGAACTAATGAATCAATGAGAAGATGAACTGTGTCAAACAACTGCATATCAATGACTGAGTTACAGGGTCTGAGAGACTATAACTCTACCATTTCCAAGTTAATATGCGTGCCCTTCATCTCATACTTCCAGAACCAGCTACCAGTTTCCATCTCATCTTCTCTAATGGGATCTAACCTAATCATGAAACCTGAATCACATATAGATGCAGGTTAATGTCAGCAGTCCATATTTTGGTATTGCAAGCTCAGATTCACTTTGGGCTTGCATGTTGGGAACAAGCACAATAACTCAGAGATGGTCTTAAAACACATTCTATAAAGCTTGAAACTAGGACTACAACAAAGCAATAATGCATATACGTGATTTTACGTATCGCAAGTCTCAAACAGAATAATGGAAAACCATGCCAGCAAATAAATCAGGTGAACTTTATAGACCTGAATTTTCTGGAATGATACACATTTTGTAACCATCTGGAACCTCGAAAACATGATTTCCCTGCATGAAAAAAAGTCAATATTCAATGTGAATACACAAATTATTCTGCTGATTGTCAGCCAACTGTACCTGCAAGACAACATCCACTGCCTCAAATTCTGCATTTCCATGAAGAATGATTTTCATAGTCTCTAATCTTTGAACATCATGCTTCCAGTAGACATTTTCTGAGGACATCCAGTCGATTCCTCTATTTAAAACCTTAACATTTTGCAGCTTACATCTTGCACATCTTCCACCAGTAGAAGTGAAATGTTAGCTAAATGTTCTGCTCTGAAATCTTAATACTACAAAACAATCAGTCATACCTTTGTCCATAGTGCAGTACTGGTTCATTGTTTTGGTTCATCCTTGCTGAGCCCATTATATTTTCAGCAACAATAATAAGGCTTCCACTGAGCTGAGATCCAAATACAATTTTGGTTATCAAGTACAATGATTTTTTAACAAGGGTATAAGGTCACAAGTACCTGCACATTTCTCCAAACAAATTCTGCTACCTCTATTTGCAACTCAGAACCTTCAGAAATAGAACCACCATAGAACTGCATAAGTTACAAAAAGATAATCCATAATTACTTTGACTCATAAAATAAGACTAAACATAAACTTGAAACCTTTAAAGTATAGCATCTTTCTTCATTACTGAAAACTACTGCTTCCCAGAAGCAAAATCCTAATGAATTATTCAGCAGATGCCCTTGATAGTTCCACATCGATGTAGATTTGTGAGAAATTGTGTAACTCAATATGTATGCCCTCCAAGGACATACATTGAGTATTTTTTTAGGACAAAAAGCCACATGATTTGGGCCATGAGAATTGTGAAATATGTTCACCTAAATCTATCTCTATAAATGGATTCATTATTCTAGTTAATAAGGTCAAACAGGCTAACAACTATTCCTATATATAATCTATAACGAAAGGTTCTAAAACTCATCAGATGGTTAATAGGGATTTGAGAAGCAAAGCTTGTGTTAATTTATTTAGTAAGGTTGCTGTATTTTATATAGTCTTACCTCAGTTGTCAGGATGAAATGAGAGGGTATGTAAGCTACTTTCCCATCCTAATTGCAACTTCAAAATACACCTTTTAGGGCACTTGCTGACATGACCTTACACTAAACTCCAGGTGGTGATCGACATGGACTGAAACTTATGCAAATTGATTAGTCAAAAGAAGAGCCTAACCTAGGAAAGTTATTCAAATCATCACAAATAAAAGATTAGAACCAGAACCAAGATCAGCTAAAATTAAATTATTACATCACTAAATGCATTATCTTGAAGTGTCAAAGACTGATATTAGTCATGCCCTCATGCAACATTGTTTTTAGCATAAGATAGAGAGCAAATATCTAATTTTTGACAGGACAGGAAGTTTACACTGTATCAGAACGTAAAGTTTGGACAGCACAGCACCATTAGTGCAGACATTGTTTTTAGCCTTCATGTGATTTCTGAGTATCACTTGTAAAAGCAGCTCACTCTAAAATTTGTCACTTTTTCTTATACCTTCAAAGGACTAAAGGCAAAAGATAGAATAATAAGAAAGAACAGTAATGCTAGTTGACTATGTTTGCCCTTCCTAGTCAGGAAGAATGGCAATTGGAAGACAAAGCTACACATAATAATAAGAAAGAATGATCATGGATTTTTTCAATGAAGAGTATATATAGTTGGCAACCACCACATTAAATTAATATTCCGACAGAAATTCACATATGCATACTTAATTTGAGCACATGGCTTTACTTCAACAAAATAGTCTATATATGTGAATCCTAGAAAAACTAATGACAACCAAAGAAAGTGGCAAATGCATGTTAGACCCTAATCCACAACATTGACTTCTCAGAAAATGTTCCAAAGAGAATATATACCTGATCCAATTTCCTAACTGACAAAAAACTGATAGAACCTTGAATGAATGCGATTGTTTTTTGGTATGAAAAGAGTCTTTCACGGTCAGAGAACAAGAATATGCTTAATAAAAATTCCCACAAAGCATGGTGTGAGTTAAAACATACTCTGAAAAAGGAAAAATCAGACTTGTGGAACAAGATAGTTCGTAATACTTCATAAACTTTATAGGTGAAAGTGACGTCACAAATTAATTGCACACTGAGACATATCACTTCAAGAATCAAACACAACATTTAATTCTGTTCGGAAACATTTTATTGTTTCAATACAAAATTGGTAGCTTTGGGAAAACTTACAGACCAAATAAATTTATTTCTTCCTGATGATGTTGATATATATAATACAAGGCAGTGAATACAATTAGATCACTATTATATTTAGCACCAACAGAAAATCTAAAACCAAGGAAGCTATTATCCCGTATTGCTTTCATGTTTTAGTCCTCTGGAGGTGCAAGAATATTAAATTCACATCCAACTGTTAAATCAATCTTAATTTATCATAAGATATATGAAGCATAACCCACTATAGTAGCATGCTCAGAGGTAATACTTTCACTTCCATCACACAGTCAACACATGATAACTCATTGATTCATTTCTGTAAATTTTCCTACAGGTCCAAATAAGCATACAGAAAATCTCATACTATTTTGATATTTTTTACAACCCAAGAAATTAGAATACAATGATTTAGTCATTATATATTGCCATAGAACCCAATCATATCTAACATGAGCACATAATGTAAAAACTAAAGGATAAAATTAGAGCTACTGAGATTTTAGATCAATCATTGTGCATACCTTTTGTCTAGTAATCTCCCAAAGTGGACCTAAAGCAGGGTGGAGAAAAATAAGAAATGGGGGCACAGAATTGAAGTATATGCTGTTGTCTTCAATCTGAGAAAATCAGCAAAAGAAATTTAATACCAAGGAATTAAGCACAACAGAACAAATTATATTGGAGTATAAAATTTTTTCAGTAAAAACAAAATTTTATTTTCTCAAGTTGGTTTGATGTTTAAAGCACTGAGGAGTGGCAATGAGCCAAACTAAGACTAGTCAGCTTTACAAACCGACACCCGTGTAATGGAGAAAGTATGAAATAACACGAGAAACTTTACAAGCTAAAACTTAAAAAATATAAAATAAGATGATGGCAAAAAATTGAAGTAAATTCTAGTCCCACAACCTTAGTGACTTGAACCCTGATTATCAAGTTATGTATTATGGTGCCAAATGCCATTGATGCAAAAATGACTCCAAGATCAACTCCAGATTGCTTGATTTAATTAAGCAAGTCAAGGTCTTGATTTGACAATTTCTATATTTTCAATGATTTTTTGTTGGTTTTCAGTAAGCATCCAGATTCCATGAATATGAATTGACACTTGGTTCAATTTTGTATTGATTTTGATTTCAGATTTTAGCTCATATTGAATCACTGTCTCAAATTTAGTTATTATGAGTTAGGCCTTAGAAACCTATCTAGAAGGCTTCTAGTAGGGACATTGCCATTTACACGTGTCGCTTGACTGAGATTTTACTGGAACTATTGTATATTATTCTAGAATTTAGATTAAAGAAATGTTTTGAGTGACTATTTCCTAAAACAAGAGATCTTGGATTCAAATCCAAATCAGATCTGCATTGAAAAGGAAGTCAGCAAATACAAGAAGGGACAGTGTAGATTTCATACTTCAAAGAGAATTCAAATCATGAAACTTTTAGAAAATTTAACTAAAAAAAGAAAGATCTCAATAAGAAGATCAATCAACTAGAGAGAACAAAATCCAATCATAGAAGATATGTTGTATTTTTCCTTTTCAAAAACCTTCTGTAACGAGGTTTCTACCAAACCCCACAAATAGGAGTTTAATTATTTTATCGTGAGATATTTTGATGAAATGTTAGATGTTGATTAAAGGATATATAACCTTGGTTTTTTCTAGTAGGAGAAAATAAATCCATTTGATATTTCAAAAATCTTGGTGTATCCTTGTTGGTAGGCATGTGTTGGCTAGAATATATTGTAGGGTATTTCTAGGAGACATATATTGGTGCTTGTAGAAGAAGTTCATTTTTTTAATATTATTCATTTATTTTTTAGACGAGATGAATGTACAACTAAATATATTTTCTTATTCTAAATTTATTTAGCATCAACTTATGATTACAGATTTAAAATCATGACCTTTCTTTATTTATCAAATATCTTTCAGTCTTTTGTCTTCTTAAGGTATTATGTTATAATATTGTTGTATAATTAATAATTTATATATATCTGCTCGTCAAGTTTTGGCAAATACAATAATATGTTTATGTTTTTATTTGCATCCTACAATATATTATTTTTTAAAGTTTAAAATACGAAAGTTTCTTTAAAAGATTATGTATGTATTGTACTTGGCTGCCACACCACAAACCATGGAGACTGGAATAGCATACGAATTACAAAGAACAGATACTTCAATATGCCTAGTCTTTTAGAAAAACACCAGGATGCAAGTAAAAAAAAAAAACAAACATATTATTGTATGAGACAAAGCTTGACAAGTAGATATATAACACAATCCATTATTTTAAATCTGTAATCATGAATTGATGATAAATAAAAGTGGAATAAAGAAACATACTAGTTGTCTATCCATCTCGTCTAAAAATTATATGAATAATATTTTAAAAATAAAATTCTCATTGAAACACCCATAAGATCCTTTTAATAATTATTTTAAAAATTATAAAACTATTTATCTTATATTTAATTATTTATCCAAGAAATATCCTCCAATGTAACATATCCAAAACATACCTAATAAAGGATACACCAAGATTTGCAAAATATCAAATGAACTCGTTTTCTCCTTTTAATTATGAAAATATTTTAAATAGATAGATATGATAATAGGCAATAACACAGATAGGCATTACTTTTTATGAAAAAAATTGGCCCTACTATGACGTAACTTTGATAACTTAATTAGCATGAGACGTGGCTATTTAGCCCATTTCATCCTAGGATAGGATTGAAAAAGGTGATGTCTTTACACGATGTCAATGCTCGAATGTGATAAGCTGAAAAAATGCTGAGAAGTCATACATGGACTATACTCAAGAATCCAAATATTTGGTACTTGCCCAATATATTGTGCGAAAAAACAAACGACTAAAAACTCATCCACTCTCAAAATATAAAGTACTACACATATGCAAGATTTGTATTGCAATGTGATAATTGGTGACATTTTAATTCAAACACTAAATAGTAATAGGTACTAGTAAGAGAGGACTCAACTAAAACCAGCAACTAAACGATTTTTCTCATGATAAGTATTACTATGGACATAAAGTGTCAGGCTATTTCAATATCCATGGTAACGCTCGTAAGATAGTAACAAAGTGCCAAAAGAATATCCTAGTGCATGAGACTCCCACTAGGTCAAAGAAGATCAATGTTCATAGCGATATGCAAGTAGAGATACCATTTTCATGACACAAACCTTACTCAAACCAAAAAGGATTGATTTCACGGTGATGCTAAAGCTCCACCTTCCAATAACTATGTATATGGAATCAAGTTGTAGCATTGAAAGCATGGTATGCAATTTCGAATGGTATCGCCCGGTACGGGCGATACATACCGGTCCGACGACATACCGGTACGCGGACCGCCCGCTACCGGATAGACCGTGCTATAGTGCTATAGTGTTACACTGTAGCAGTGCTACAGTAAGAGGAAATCGCTCGGTAAGCCCTGATGTACCATTCGGTATGCCCTGGTGTACCACTCGGTACGCTGGTACCGTACCGTACCGAGCCAAACTCGAATCATCGATACGGTACGGTATTGCATACCTTGATTGAAAGTCCATCTATATGTTGGCATAGAAGATGTAACTTTTTTTGATAGTAAAACTAACACGTGGACACAAATCCAAGACAAGTATAACTCTCAATCAGACCAAAGGTGTCAGTTGTGAAAGTAAAAGATAGGACACAATTGATAGGCGTCAAGTGGTGCTAACTAAAAACAAACAGCCACTGTATTGGTTCAAAACAAACCTTGTCCACCTTGAAGTGTTCATCTAAGAAGACACATGCAACCAATATTTGATTGCCACCATTGCAGCTAGTACTTCTGTTCATTTATAAGAGGGTGCTGGTCCATACAACAGAAGTTCCAGAAGAAAGACAATGCCAATGAATGTCTTAAGGCAATTGACACTTCAACAAATATCAAGGGCCTGGAGTATGGAGAACAACCAGGTCCAATCATTTGCTAATGCAAGTGCTTGCAGGACCATATTAATAACACAACAGATTTATAGAAATACAACAGTTGGATGAAGAAAAAAAATCATATGATTTTAATTACAGCAAGAATCCAGTGCTAATCAAGATTAAATCTTAACTAGAATGAAATACCTTGGGGATTTCTATATCACAAGATGAGAGAAGTTCATAAGCATTCCGCAAGACATCCAAAAGTGCACCATCTGGGGTCTGCACATGAACAAGTATTAAAGAGGTAGTTGAATTTCAGACTCAAATTTGAAAGAACAAATAAATTTTGGATATGTCTTAGGTTCAAAAAGGAGTCGTTAGTGGGAAAGATATCATAACTTTGCTCCACTTCAGAAAACCAATCAAATAAACAGAAGCTCTTGTTGGTCATGTTTGTCATTATTGCATGCAAGTGTTACACCCTAGAGTATGATGCAAGTTTGATAATGCATGCCACCTTAATTGTTATTAATAACTAATAAAAAATGTCAAAAGAGAAATTCATCAATCAATAAGTTATTGTGAATTTATTTTAGTATTTAAGCTTCACAAACCTGATGCAATGAATTGCTTGTTTGTTTCCTTTTCCTTTTGGCTGATGAAGTGACCCTTTTTCTTTCATTATATACAATGAATGTATCGAGAACAGCTGTAAATAGAAAACATGATTTAAAGCTCCTTAGTAAAACCAAGCAAAGGCAGACAAGATTATGTCCTAGGATGGTAACAAAAGCATAATGACCTCGTACATTCAATGTCTCCCAGGCACCTAGTGTTACAAGTATTCAGAAAGTTATCTGCAATATTTTGCATCGTACACTCTAGCCTACCTCCAAATGCACTGCAACATGGAAAAGGATAGAGGGGTAAATAAGGATGGAGCCATTATGAAATGCCAAAAAATGAATTGCCCATCATGAAAACATTTGGCATGGACCATCAGTCCCTAATAAAAACATGTAAATGCTTTTCTTATGTAGACTATCGTTGCGATGTACTATATTCATTTAATAGAAAATGAGCATAAAAAATTCAAAAATGGTATATTAAATGCCCTTAATAAAACATAAGTTGTGTTGCAAGATCTGATAGTGGGAAACATTTCTCCTTATTTAATAGGTTAACAATGTTTCATGTTAATGATGCAATGATAACAACTCAGAAGCCCAAACCCAGTAGTCATCATCAAGTCAATTAATTGTATGCAAACATCCAAGCTACAGTATCCAAGTTGAAAAGCAAATGTATATTATACAGCTAATTATTATCCAAAATTAACTCAAAAACATAAGTAAAATTTATCATTCATCCATGTTGACGAATGCTTGTCATTTTTTAAAAGGAATATTGTCCACCCAAGGATCATCTCATATGTTAGTATGACTGATTGACTTTAGAGAATCCTAAGTATTATACTCATGCCAAAACAAGATCAATACAAAAATAACAATACAACAAATACTCAGACACATGCATTATTCCTATAAAGGAATATGGTCATAGGCAAAAGAGATTATACATTTCTAGTCCAGCAAAGTAGCAAACTATCCTGGATAGCTCAATAACAATGAAGACATATTCAATACATTTATTAAAAATACATTGTGTGATATTCAGATCGTTTGGTATTGGTCATGCCCTGACATTATTGCATGAGAATTTGACAAATGTACATATACTTCAATATGATTTTGAACATTTCCTCCTCTCTGGTAAAAGCAGCTCATGAAGGCCTATCTAGGTTAGGGAACTAACAATTGATAAGAGCAGCAACCAGATAACATGAGGTAATCCCTACAGTTGAGGTTAGGACAGAAAGCAGATATGGTTCTTTACATTCAGCACTAAATAATTCTTATACTTTATATCATTCCCCCAAGATTCTCAGAAGCTTTTCAGGAGTAGACTACAAAAACATGCCTCATTTTATGAAGTAATTGATGGCTCTTGTTCTGTGCAATGTTTCCTTTGTGGAAATAATATATTTATTATACACTTAAATCAACATTTGGCTCTTGTAAGTTTCTAATTGTACAATTCTGGGAAAGACAATTTAAAACAAATATACAATTAAGAAATTGCCTTGCAAACTCATAAAATAAATTAGCAAACAGTAGTCAGGTAGTTCATTGAAGATGCAATACAACATAAAGAATGCTTTGTTTCAAATATAAGGAGAAGCAAGAAAAGACAGGGAGATGAAAAACAATATCATTTCAGTTCATGAGCAAGCTTTGAAGTAATCAAATTCACACTGCCAATTAAATTCTCAAAATTTGTGACACTGCATTGTATAGCAATGAACTTATTCATAAGACAAAAGCTATTCCATCAGTGGGTGATCAATAGTAAGTAAATCTAACATAGAACCATTAACTGACAAATCTATAAGATACTTTTTGTGAGAATTTGTACCTATGCTGAATACCAAGATGATCCACATATGAAACTGGCTTTTTCAAATTCAATACCATGCCTGGCAAGCAATTTGTACCCCGACAAGATCCAACTTTTTCAGCAGATTTCAGATCAACATAAAGAATATTTGTGTTTGCTGGAAACTGAGGCTGCAAGCTAAATCACAATGAAGGAACAATAAACATCAAAATGATACCCCAATAATATATGGAATGGAGATAATCCAGGAAGAATAATGAGAAGAAATACACGACTCGCTACCAGTACCAACATGCTAATTCTGCAAATAAAATCTTATGCATCAGAGGTCAGTAATGATGTCAGTAAGAACAAAATAAACAACAAAAATGACAGCTTGAATGTATT
Source organism: Musa acuminata AAA Group (assembly GCF_036884655.1). Classification (NCBI taxonomy): domain Eukaryota; kingdom Viridiplantae; phylum Streptophyta; class Magnoliopsida; order Zingiberales; family Musaceae; genus Musa; species Musa acuminata. The sequence goes on from NC_088345.1 coordinate 19,128,268, forward strand.
TTGAAAAGGATCAAAGTAGTCATTCATTATTTCGATCAAACCACAGAGGTGTGTCTCAGTAAGTAAAGAGCAATTTCCTCCCAACAGCTCCAGGCTTATACATAAGATACGATGACCATTTACTAGAGTGCCAAGAATAAATCCTGACAAAGCCTTTTCCATTAATAGTTTTATAAATTAAATTCTTATGAATCCCTTACATGCTAGATCAGCTTCTTCCAAATTACTAGAATGTTTGCCAGAAAAGTTCAACTACCTTCTAATGGTTTAAAATTACTTTAAGTATCATTATCGAGTTTCAAAAACAGGTGCTTAATGAACAAAAATAAAGTCATCACATAGATACATGGATAAGATATAGTACAAAACTATAAATGCTTTAGATGATATCTTGTCAAATTCAAACTAATAGGACAACTAACTTATTAACTTTATTAGTTTGAATCATTGATACAAAATGATTAAAGTCCAAATTGATAATGACAGACTCATCTATTTTTTATGAACCTAATTATTGATCCAAAACGCTTAGGCCCAAGTTAATGATAGTAGACCAATCAACAATCTAATTTTCCTCCCTTATCTGATGTAGGACTAAACTGGGTGTCACGTATCTAGAATTTGATATTTAGGTTTTAAGAAAGCCAGATGCCTAGGACTACCTAGGTAGAAGGCCTAACTACTACATAGTATGCAAATGTTCAAGAAGGTCACCAGATGGATGGCCCTACTTGATGGAAGAAAGAAGCAAATTCCCAAAAGCCAGTAAATTTACTTTTATATGTATGAAAATTAATAATACATTTAGAAACTACATCTTCCCTCTTTAGAAGGAATAAAAAAAATAACAATATTATTCTCCACTCCAAATCCAGTAACTCAACATGAAGAGCAATTTGACTGAGTAAAATTTTCACAAAATAAATATAACAGAAGTAAGTCATCCTTTTTTTACAATACATGTCGCAAATAGAGAGCATACCTATCAAAAGAAGTAGGCCTATCCATAATGCCAAACTTCTCAAACTCAGTGTACTCAATACATGTAATACCATAAGACCATGTCCTGTCATGGTTGTGTTTCTCAACAAGCACATTTACTCCTTCTGTTGCTCCTAAGTTTCGCTGACAGGAAGCAAAACCTAATTTCTGCAGCACTTCAAATGTCAGGAAAAAATGTATATTCAATGATAATTCTTGTGTCTAAATAAATTAGTAACTCAAACTAATAAAAGAATAGAAAAAGTGATCATTATTTTACTCATAAGAAACTAAGTATACTAATTATCATGTATTTAAGTCATCCACATAGTCAAATAATCTTGATCAGTGATTTAAAAAGCGCTAGGCGCCAAGGTCCAAAAACACCCGAGGCGCTAAGCGCTCACCTAGGTGCTCGCCCGAGCGAAACGAGGTACTAAAATATAAAAATATATAATATAATTAATAAATATAATTATTTAAATAAAAATATGATATTAAATTAAGAAAATCTTGTAAAATTACAATATCACATTAACAAAAAGTCTCAAAATTAAAAAAAATAACAATAATTTCAAATAAATAAAAATTAATAGTATTAAAATCAAAATAATATATCATTAATCTAATAAATAAAAATATTGTTACTAGTATATAGTTAGTATATTAACAGTATATGAAGTGAGAAGAGTGTAAGAGGAAGATCAAGGCTACTGACTGAGAGCAGTGGTAGCGGGAGCGGGAGCGGCGAGCGACGACAGTGGCAGTGATAGTAGCAAGCAACAACAGCGGGACTGAGAGCGGCGAGCGACGACAATGGTAGAGGTAGCAGCGAGCAACAATAGCGAGAGCGGGAGCGACGAGCGACGATAGTGGCAGCGGCAGCGGTAGAAGCGAGCAGCGAGAGCGGGAGTGGTGACAATGGCAGTGACAGCGGTAGAAACGAGCAGCGGTAGCGATAGCGGGGGCGGCGATAGTGGCAGCGACAGCGGTAGCAGCGGCAGCAAGAGCGGGAGCGGCGAGCAAGGTTAGGGTTAGGAAGTCACGAGAGGAAGGCTGATATCGGTTGAACCAACTAAAGCACCAGAGACTGAACCAGACCTAAAATGCTGGTTCGGTCACCTGGTTTAACTTGGGCGCTCGCCCGAAGCGCCCTATGCCTGGGCTCGAGCGAGCGCCCAGGCGGCGCCTCTTTGAAGCGCGTCGCCTAGAAATGAAACGAAGCGATTAGGCCTCGCCTTGCCTGAGCGCCTAGGCGAGCGCCCAAGCGCCTATTGAAATCACTGATCTAGGTGCCAGCATAGGCACTCAGGTAGTAGCCAAGCCAATTTCAAGAAAAAAGTCACTTCATTCTGGTAAAGTTAAGCTAATTTAGAAACATCACTAGAGTTTCCAACAATTTTTTAGAAATATCAGCCTACCTTAATTTTTGTAGCAAAATATCGATAGTCAAAGTCCTTGGAGGATGTATTACAATAAGTAATTGAACCCAAAGAGTTCTAGTCCACCTTGTGATATCAACCTAGTACTAGATGACATCACTAGAAAAAAATAATAATAACAAATATACTGAGCAGCACCAAGAATGGTCATTACTGGTGCTTGGCTGCAGCCCTTTTAACATTGCACAAAGAAGCTCCTCTGAATGTTCCAAATGCTTCACATTCTAATTAAAATTAGAGCAGGGACTCACCATATACTATAGCAATTATTAACACCCTAATCAATGTCTTTCTTTCTCAAGTGCAATTAAACCTAAAGTAGTGTTGACACCACAGTCAACACAATTAAAAGCATAGCAAACCATAAATTTACACCTTGTCATAGTGCAGACCTATTCCTGCCAATGCCAAAAGTGTCAAGTCAGTCGCAGCCACAACATTACTGCAGCAGGAGAACATAGAATCACTAATAAAAACTTTGAAAGATTAGTTATTGGACTTTCTACGCTACATAATACATAGAGAAAAAGATAACCTGACTTGTCGAACAGTAGCACCTTTTCTTCCATGATCATAGAACCATTGGAATATGCATTTGTCATTTGCAAGCTTCCAGATTGCGCCATGACCACCAGGTTTGCAGACTGGTGTGAGTGGTCTGGTTATCAACCAGCGACCATCTTCAGCAGCCAAAACTGGCACCAGAGGCTGTGGGATAACATATATAGAAGAATCAGTGAAACAAGACTTGGTGGCAACATTAGGAGACAATTATGTGCATTTACTTTGAAATCCTAACAAGATTTGCATTAAAGAACACTAAGAATATTACAATACATATACCTGTTCAAAAAGCCGAAATTTTTCTTTGCTTCTCCCAAACCATCTGAATTTTTCACAGAGTGCAATTAAGTGATTATGATTGTTCTTCACTGAACTTGTCATGATTGCAACAGGAGTTATACATTGTTTCCCATAGATCTTGAAATAAAGGAACTCTCTAGCCTGGAATTCAGCACAGGTTAACTAGCTTTTCTAGTTGAGTAAATCAGTTATAATATTAAAAGCACATCCTGGCTCCCGCAAGCCAATGAAGATGTCATATAGGCAGCAATGAATCAAACAACCCCTCATAAGAACAAAAAATAACCTGATCAGCTCATGTCTCAAATATGTACATAATTATATCTGTAAAATAACCTATAGCTGCTTGGTTAAGACAAATTGGAAAAGAAAATAATCCATTAACTGGATGTAAGCCTAATAATAATAATCTAGAGTTATTGGCTTGGTAGGATCTCCACAATCACTGTGTAAAAGCAGAAGAGGATATATTGTTCAACATGAAATATCCACCACTTATTTGCATTTATTTTCTAGATCTTTTGGTAAATTTTCACCAAAGAAACAGAGAAGGAAGACAGACATGCACACGAGAAATATATCACAGAAGATAATTTTTCACCATTATATATATGTAAAGCAGACTGTCTTGGTCCACACTTTATTGGTTATAAGATATCTATTTTCAAATATTAAATAGGAAAAATGAACCATCTGAAGAGAAGTAATAGATAAGAGTTTGAAATGCTTCCTAAGATAGAGAAAGAAATTGGATTCACCACAAAATATAACTTATAGATTAGTTCAGAAAAATTTCCCAAAATACTAACAAGAATATTTCCTGATAAAGATAAGGGCAATTAAATGAAACTACTATATCCTCAAGAAAGACTTTTACCCACTAGATCACAGATGTCATAAGTTCCCTAATACTTTCAGCGGAAAACAACTTCTAGTATGAATTAAATATCATCCTGTATCAAACATTGTACAGCACCATGGTAAGTTGGTAAGTACCACTTAATTATAGCTGATACAGCTAGAACATTTGGTGCTTTTTATTGCTTCATATGTTAAAGCTCACAAGAACATAATATACACTAAAAGTGAACATGTAAATATAGTAGGTCAGGTTTCTCTCCTTGGAAAAAAAATGTTGCTACTGGAGAAAAGAGAGAAAAATTATATCATAATCTGTTTCTTAATAGGCGGTTATGAGTTCATATAAAAATATTAACTACACCAACTCTGTAATCATATAAATCTAATACATATACACATAATAATCAGATGTACAAAAGATAAGGATTCACATTGCTTTAAAGCAGGTGTTGTTGTAAAATTGTATGAACCATAAATTATCAACAAAATAATTAAAGAACTAACAAAATCCAATCAATGATATTTCTTTGGAAAAAATGAAATAAAAATGACAATAAAAAGACAGAACAAAAAGAATTGTATTTGTAAAAAGCATAACATCCTTGTTTAGATTAAAAGAATCTACATCTTGTACCTGGAGATCTCTAATTAAACCTTCCAATAGAGTTCGTCCACAAAATGGAAGTAGTGCAGCAGGAAGACATTCACGTGTGTTGGGGTCAACCAAACCAAGACGGTCCCCTGCACCACCAAGCGGATAGATTTCACCTAGTTTCGGCAAACCCTAGAGATAATGAAACTTGCTTAACAACTTCAGAAGGTTATCGTAGCAAATGTATAGAAGGACAAACATTTATAACATATTTGAGGTTTACCAACCTCAATTCCCCATAGAGCTGCTTGAGATGCATCCTCTGTATTTTCCAGAAGATCAAGTCCTCTAGGAACATGAAGCTTTACCCTCTCACTTCCTCGAGCCTTGTAAGAGTGAAGATATGAATTCATAGACTGTCCATCAACTTTCGAGGATGAAAGAAGCTGTAATGTCATTACTTGATACCTAAGTAAGAAAAAAGAATATATTTTACTATAGTCTTAAATCTTAAATATATGCATCAAACGTAAAAAAAAAAAATCTTAAATATTGCATCTAACATCTTCATTATTTATACTAAAATGGTTAAGAGGAATCCCATTTTGCTTTAGTTTGAAAAATGCTTCGTAAATTAAACTATCTAAACTGTAAATTCTTGTGTATTTTAAATAATTCACCATAACCATAATCATAAGCCAACACTTGAGTATCCATATAACACCTGGACTTGGTCATGTCCAAGACCAAGTCCTTTGTAAACAAGATTCCCAATTTTAAGTACTTGTGTCTCCATCTTATCTCACTACCTAATGTCTAAATATAAGCTTACAACATCAACCCCACGATAAGGCCATCCAGAGCAGATTACCACATTTGCATACTGTCACAAAAGGGTTAATCTTCATTGATATTCTATTGGAGGATCTTTGAATTTAATTTAGTTCATCTTAGTTGAGACATCCAATTGGCTAGTGCATTATTGCACAAATCACAGGTTTCGGGTTCAACTCCATGTGTGAGCATCATATACAATGTCATTTAATATGACAGACTTCTAATTTAAAAATTATTAATTCACATATGGTTTTGATTAAGCAAACAAAAGCTCGAAATTAGAGAAATAAAGATAGAGGAATCAAAATAAAGCCAAAAAAAGTTCTGCAGAAATATCTCAACCAAAAGACAATACCTCGGCAATAAAGCTCACTTAGTCCGCATGATTTTGAGGTGTCTTTGAAACAAACTTCTTTGTTTACAAATTAAAGAAAGAAAGGAGAAGTAAATGAAGGTCATCGAAGGCAAGGTGTTGCATATTGGCTAAGTCCAATCTGAAATTCCGAGTTTGATTTGGGTTGTTATAAGATGATTTTGTCATTTCAGATGATTCTACAAATCGAAATGGTAGGGTTAGTTAGATGGCAGTCAGTAGGATTAATTTAGCTGGAAAAGGTTTAGTAGAATCTTCTTGTGAATATATATCAAGATTAGTAGAATGGATCATGGGAAGGAAAGGTAACCTGAATCAAACATCAGATGTTCATCCATAAATAAGACCTTGTTTTTATTTTTTGAGAAAAAAAAACACAAACACCATGTTTTATCTCTCCACACGAGTGAAAGAACTAAATAATAATTCCCCCAAGAGGAAGAAAGTTATAAATTATTAAGAGAAAATTTGAATTTAGAGGATATATTCATGTTGAAAACTCAAACATATATCCAATTGGAGAGGAGTATTTTACTTGTTGGAGAAGGGAATATTCAATTGTTTACCAAAAGAAAAGGAGTTATACTTTCAATTCTTTTATCTTACACCTTTATTGCTCTTCTGCTAGTTACAATTTCTTTCACCCTTCTGGTGCTACACAGAAAACTTTTATAGGAAAAGAATCCTGTATAAAGTGATTGCAGTAAATCTTTCATTCCTAGTCCAACTTAACAAATAGAAGTCTACCAAAAGATAAGGTAATGAACAACAAACTCAACTCACCCAATGATTCCTCCAATGCAATCATAGAATTCCTCGACTTCTTCCAGAGTATGTAAAAGCATCTTCAGCTGGTCAATTTCGATATCCCCAATGTCCCGCTTGCTACGTTCATTACCACCAATCTCATTGCCGTCCAAACTCCACTTTTCAATCATATCCGCCAATGCATAGAATGCTGTCCGTAACGCGCTCCTCTCTGCCTGATGAAGCTGGCCGCCCCAATCCATCTCCGCGCCAAGAACATGCTCCTGGCCGCCGGCGACTAGGCATTTAAGCAAGAACACCTCGGAAGCCTCCAACCGATCAAGGACCAGGTGCGCGGACGGCCCAAAGAAATTCCTAACCCTAGAATCGGCATCGAGAACGTTTAGCCGCTCCGCAAGGCTCTTCGCCGCGAGGAGGCCAGAGCGGAGAGCATCAAGGTGGGCAATCTCCTCACCGAAGTCAAATTCAGGTGCCGGAGCTTGCTCAACGGGGACAGTAGAGACGCGAAGCCATCGTAATGAAGAGGAAGAGGACGGCAATAGCGAGGGGGATGTGGAGGGGAGGGGTCGTCTGAAGAGGAGGGTGCGAGATTGGGATTGGGATTGGGGAAGAGAAAGGGAGAAGAGGAAGGGGAAGGAGGGAGAGGAGAGGGTTTGGGGGGAGCAGAGGGAGGCGTGGAGAAAAGTAGAGGAAGTCGACGCCATGGGACTGAGAGCGAGCGATGAAGAGGAAGACGAAGAGGGAGAGGGAGAAGGAAAGGGAGAACGCTGTTTAAAGAACGAAGGGTACAGGATAAGAGAGCGGGCTCGAGAGCAAGCCTATGGTACTGCCAAAAATACGTTGCATTTCAGTTCTCGACACACGCTTTCACCAACCACCTATTGCCTCGGTGTGTCCCGCCCATTCTTGTTACAATCTCCAATTAAAAAACAGGTACGTCTGTGAAAAGAGTTCTGGTCTTGTTGGGGAAGAGAGGAGGGAAGGCATATGCGAAGCGCAGATTCTATCGACTGGTTTTATAATTTGGAGCCCGACTATACAACCCAATTTGTTTACCTCCATTCTCGGCAACCTACGAAACGGTGGCCCCGTGCTTCCTTTGCGAGTAAACGAAACGTTTTTTTTTTTTTTTTTTACGAGTGAAAGGGATGGGAAAGAAGATATTTCGGAGCGGGAAAATTTAATATATTTTACTTTTGAATTTTTTTCTTTTTTTCTCTCTTAAATGAAGCTTCGCACTTATTAGAGTCCATGGAGTGGTCATCTACCCTTATAATTAACCATAATTAATATTTTGATCTTTATATTTTAAAAAATAATATTATGATCTATATAAAAAATAAAATATTTAATCTAAATTCTCGTTATTTTTTAAGTAATATATTTAAAAAAATTATAAATAAAAATAATAAAAATATAAATTTATTATATTTTTAATTATTAATTTTATATAATTTTTTCGATTTATATAAATTTTTAATGAAGAATTAAGATTAAATATTTTAGTGTGATCGGTAATCCACGTGTGACGCGTCGCACCCGTCCACGTGATATATTTTTAATATTTCTTACGCGCAATTAGGCCTCCTCCCCCGAGGCAAACATGCGCGTCCTCGATACCATCAAGGAGTTGGGCCGGGTCACTTATGGCGTCATGGTCTAATTACCGGGATAGTTTCACAAAGTAGACGATCTCAGATAGGCATTGTTGGAGCGCCGTTGTTCCGTGCTCGCCTACAAGCGCGCTCTCGTCTTACGGAACATACGGCCATTCCTGCTTGATCGCCGTGTTCAAGTGTCCGAGTCGGCTTGTAAAGGTACAATCTCGATGGATTTTGATTTGGAGGCTGTTAGAGAATCGATTTGTTATCTTGTTTTTTATTCCGATGAGTTTTTCCTCTCGTAAACCCTAATCGTTCGCATTTCTCCGCTTCTTGCTTCGGAATCTTCAGACTGTTTCGTTCCTATAGATTCAACCTTCTATTTACCTATCTCAACCTCCCTGTGAGTGGAGATTCGCAACCCTAGTTACGCAGCTTCCCTTCGGTATTTTGTTTTTGGTTAAATAAAATGCATTGAGCTTCTATGTTTTATTAGGCACAATTTTTCAGTTCTTTCGGCATCTTATATGATGCATTAGTATGCATGTGATCCATTTTGGCCGCCTTCATTGTAAGGTAGTAGCCTCAATGGGTCTATTTGTTCATTATATTGTTTTCAGTTTGATGTGTTAAGATTTTGTGTCCGTAAACTGGGAATTATTTTTATCCTAATTATTCTAATCTTTTTTACATTTTTATCCATAAAAAAAAGTTCATAAAGCAAAAGAATCTTGTATGCTAAATATGTCATTAATTTTTTTATGCATCATCTTCAGGTTCGTTCAGTATTAGTGCAGTCCCAATAAGTTGTTACTGATGCTGTAAAAATCTTACCATTGATTTAATTTCTTTTAGCACCTTGTATGAGAATGCGGTGAGATAGTCAACATTTATATAAGTGTCACTTGAGCTTATTTTTCCAGAAATCATCCCTTTTCCCCTTTTTTTGAATGGTTGCTTTGTTGAGTAATATGATTCCTGTTAGTCTTCCAAAGTTTAGTAATAGTACTTAGATTCAAACTAGTTGGAGGAGTCCGAGAGGTATAGAAGAAGATATTTTGAAGATACTTCAGTACTCTTGTGTATTCTTAGTTGATCTAGAGAGGCTTTAAAGAAGAATTTTATTTGAGTATATAAGAAATTTAAGACTGGGGTTTGGGTTAATTTGGGACAGATATTTATTGTATTGGTTTTTCTCATATAACAAAAAATTTAGTTTCTTCCGTCGACATAGGCAATTAATATAGAACCACGTTATGGTATGTTCCTTATTTATTGATCTCAAGAGTTTTTTTTTTCCTGCTATGTTCCTAATTCTCCACTTTAAAATCCTGCAGAGTCAGTGTTGCAACTTGGAGACTTGCTGTGCTGTAACAAACACTATATTAGTATTTTATTGTGTTTTGCAGGTGGCTTGAGAATAATAGTCTGAGTGGTTCTGTTCCATACATCATTTGGCAAATCATGAATTTTATGGCAATAAAAGTCTGATCTTGTTAGACCTTATTGAAGGTAAATGACTGTTCTATGTTGATAATTTCTGATTTTAGCTGAAGCTTCCTGTTTTAATTTTCCAGGGATTTTGAGTTTAATAATCTCACAAATCTCTCTGATATGCTTAACCCTCCTGCAAAAGTCAGTCTTTGGATTTTTCTTATTTTGTGCTTTATTCCTAATATTTTATCATTTGAATAATAGTTACAAATAAGTCAGATGATGTGCAATTATTCAATGATAAAGGATTTGGCATATCTAAACTTTCACATAATTTACTTTTCCATCATAAATCTTTTTTGCATGTTGAATTTAGTGTCCCATGATTTGTAACAATACACTAAGGCGAACAGCAAAACTATATAGTGATGATGTTTATGATAAAACATTATCGAATATTATTGTTACTTAGATCTTTATGATCCCAATCAAAATTTATTATTCTTTAATTGATTTCAAATTTTATTTTAATTTATATTTTTATGATTTATCAATTATTGTCGAACTGAATAGTAAAGCTCATTGTAATATGTCTAAAATGTCAGTGTTTTGAAACCATGTCAACTTGTACTTGGAAAAAGAGCACTTGGATAGTGCACTATGGTTATAATATTTACAAACTAAGATCTCATGTGAACTAATTGAGAATACTACATTCACACTCAATCTTTTATCAATTTTGTAAGATCCACACAATCACACACACACATATATGTACATGTACATGTACATATATGTATGTATGTATGTATGTAGAACTAGGTGTCCCAAATAATGCAAATTAGGTGGCGATTCTATGTGTATATATATATATACATATATATATATGTATATACATATATATATATGTATATACATATATATATATGTATATACATATATATATATGTATATACATATATATACATACATATACATATATATATATATACATACATATACATATATATATATATATATATATATATGTATATGTATGTACATATATATAATGTAGAACCAGGTGCCCCTAAGAATGCAAATTAGGTGGTGATTCTATGATATATATATCATAGAATCACCACCTAATTTGCATTATTTTGGACACATAGTTCTACATTGTCGAATCTACTTTGCGATGTTCTCTTTCATTGTCCTATTTGGGTTGACAATCTATATATCTATGGTCCTAGCTCTACTTTGCTCTACTTTGTACCTTATTTATCATGATCTAGACTAAAAATCTTCTTAGCCTTTTTTGAGAATTGGACATCCAAAGTACCTTTAGGAATGTTTATTTAATGTCTATATTTCATTCTAGCTCATATACCATTTACCGAGGGTATCAAAAATTGAATTCTTGAACTAAAACTTTGAACTACTTGATGGTTTGGTTGAAATAATGATTTTTAGAAGTAAAAATATTAAACTACTACATGGTTTGATTGATTTATCAATCAAGTATGTTTGAGTCTTTGAGATGAATTGCCTTTTATTAACATAATGAACTTTTGTTTTCGTCTAAACATGTATTTTGAACAAGTGAAAATGCTCAAATCTTTTGAATATAGTGTTATATCATTTGCTTAAAGTACATGGGATACCATAATGGCTAATCCACTTGGATTGCACACTATTGCATCGAGCATCAATTTTTGGCAAGGAATGTGTATCGTATTCCCCCGCCAACTCACCATATTCATCCGGATCATGCCATAAAACAAGAGTATTCCATTGCATATAATAGATCATAAAGTTACTTGATAATTGTCCCTGATATAGGATCTCATCAAGAGTCATAGGCCTTAAGTGAATCTCAATGCTTGAATGAGTTTGACTATGATTAACGTAAGGAAGTTCAAGTTTTATACATTAAGTTTGTGGAGGATCATAAGCTACTTTGGCATGGATGGAGTAATGAAAAATTAAATGAAGATGCAAATCAAAGAGGAGTATTATACTAAATGTTGAGATACATAAGTGAGATTGAAGGATGAGTTTGAACCAAAAATGTTATCTTTGTCAAACCAAATTAAACTTAATGAAAGTTGTTGCAACATTACATTATTTTAGTAAAACAAGAAAAGAAAAGAAAAGCTTGAAATGAGATCTAATGGGATTGAATCCTAGACTTCAAGGCAACCTCTTAAGCACCTCTACCTTATTTTAGCCTCATCCTCTTTACCAATCGGATAACCCACTATCATTTCTCTCATTCTTCAACCATTCTTTTATGGAAGCTAGGAAACCCTAGCTCTATCGAAGATTGAGGTAAGAGAAATCTAATTCTTCCCTTGCTATATCTAGGGTTTCAGTTTTACAGATTATAAACTGATCTTTTCAGCTGCTTTTGAGTAACCTAGACTTTGAATGTATCTTTAATTTTTGGGTATGTTTTGGATGATTCTCTTATGGTCTAGCATGACCTTAATCTAAGACTAATGCATCGAGTTATGATTGTTCCAATCTGAGATAGTTAGAATCCCCTATTTTCTGAGAAGGGGTTCTATTTGAGTTGAATTAGACCTCTTAGGAATATGATTAGGCTCTAACCTTTTGATATGTTTTAAAAGATTCCTGTCGGGTTCTGTGAAATTTGAAATTGAATGAATACCACTACTGTACACCAAGATATGAGGTTCAAATAATCCCAACCCAGTTTCAACAAATAGAATAGGTGTTACTAATTGAATTAGGAATGTAGTTTAGCCTCTAAGTGATTTCGTTTTAAGTTGAAATTTGGTGTGTATTTAGTTTTATATATCTCCTAATTTTTTATAAAATTTCATGATAATCCAAGATCATTTGGTCAACTATAATAGTGAAGTAAAATTTCTTCATAGAATTTTGTGATGGTTTGATTGATACTAGCTAGTTCATTTGATTATAGAGTGAATTATTGGAAAATTTAATGGTCAAATTTAGATAAATTTTTAGGTTTAGTATAGTTTATTTTATGAGGGATTTTATCGAACTTTTTCTATAAATTATTGTAATAAATTATTATAAATCAACAATTCAAGATGTAAGGTTCTTAATTAAGGCATTTTGTGACTCTATGCTCTCAATTTGATAGGAGTATCGCTCCCTAGCATCCTCGATTATTAAGGAACATGTTCTTTTATTGGTATCTTCATTTTTTAGTTTAATGTATAAGTTTAATTCATTGCAAAATAGTAGTCATATAAATTATCATATGCATAAGATATTTTAGAAAGTATGTTTCCACTGATATAATCGCCATGAGCTAGTCATAAGCTAGATGTGAATGTATATATTTTATAAGCATAAAAATATATGAATTGCGATAAAAATATCTTGTATGTATGCATATATGATGACATGCGGTGTGGGCATGTACTTGTTTTCTATAACGTGTGGTATGGGAGTGCATGAGTATGTTACGACATGCAATGCACGTATATTCTATGACGTGCAGTGTAGGAGTGCACATATGTATTATGACGTGCATTGTGGGAGTGTATGTATATATTATGGCGTGTGGTGTGGGAGTGTATGTATATATTATGACGTGCGTTGTGGGAGTGCACGTATGTATTATGACGTATAGTGTGGGAGTGCATGTATATATTATGACATGGAGTGTGGGAGTGCACGTATATATTATGATGACATACGGTGTGAAAGTATACGTATATGTTATAATATGAGGTGTAGAACTTTGTGAGTTCACCATGCTTACTACATGTGCATATAAGCATTTCGAATTATTTCTATGTAGAATTTTAACTCTTTATTTTGCATATGCTATGTTATAGGGTTATGCTTGCTAAATAAGTCATAGGATGAGGGGTTTACCGTTAAATATCTTATACTAATGATTTTGAAATGTTGTATACATAACATGATGCATGTTCACCTGAATCAAGCTTTGAAGACTTATACTTACTGAGTAATTACTTACTGGAGACTCTAATTTGCATATAAGGATACTAGTTCCCAATCCAAGTGATTGGGCAGGAAAGTAAACACGTGCAAGCCCATGCTAGCGTAGATCTAAACGATGACCTGTGGGAATTTTGTGTATAAATTTTAAATATGTTATATTTATGTTTTTCTTTGGTTAGATGTTATAATCATGTACATGTGTCAAAAATATTATGTAAAGCAAAAGCCTTATGATTTTGATTAGTAAATTAGTATGTTTTAATTTTAAAATTGCATGCCTTCCGTTGCACTCTTATCGATCAATAATGAAACTTGAAAATATGATATCCTACTTTAGTCATGCATGTAGGGTATGAATGAAACTAGGAGTAAGATGCTACATAAACGATTCTTGAAGGATCTTGTGGATCATTCTTCTCTGATTTCTTTCTGGTGTGAGGGGTTTATCTTGGATGCTTTTGGGGGAATTGTTAGTGTTTGTGAATCTTTTTAGGCTTAGCAACCTGTCAATGGATTAAGGAGTTCTTTGGTAAAGAAAATGTTAATACGACTTTTTGATGAACAATACATGCTTGGGGAACAATGATTCAAGTATTCAATCGATGACTTGCGGATGGCACCAAAGAGTTCTATATCAGAAACTTGTAATACTGACTGGTGGCAGTTAACACCTTAAAGAAAGTGTACCAATTCACCATAAGCCCATCAATCTTGTTCTTTCCATCTCAAAAACTTGTAATGCTGAGTGGGGGCAGTTATCACCTTAGAGAAAGTGTACTAAAACACCAAAAGGCCATCAATTGTTCTTTTCATCTCAATTTTGTTTTATTTTGATCTATTAATTCTTCAAACAATTTTAGATAATTCCCACTAAAATTCAGTTTATGAACTTTCTTAAATCTTCCAGTAAGTAACATTAAAATTGCTAATAATTGGAGGCCAAATGACCTTGGTGGAGCATTCGTCTGTTATTATCAATTTGAACACACTTAGAAGTTGGTATGAGAAAGATGCAAATGCAGTAGACCTCACAATAATTTTGAATTGGTAGATGATGACATAAACATGCTTTATGTTATAGTATAAATTTTATATGGTTCTTTATTCTACTAGGTCTTGTATCACCTTTTCTTCCTAGGATGGCTATTGGTAGTTTGTCTGCAAATGAACTCATTTATGATCAATAACCTTTTACTTATGTTGTTCCAGTGTTGATGATTAATTAGGTTTTATTATTCCTTTCACAAAGAGTTCCTTGGTTATGGAAAAAACTATATTTTCATTTGTTTAATTTCAATGTCCTAGAAATTTATGACCAATTTTATGCTTGTGTTAAGGAATTCCATTGCAGGTGTGAAAATATCTACATTATATATGTGTAAAGGTATGGGGTCTTGTGACCTATGGTTCATGCATTGATAATCTTTTCAACTCTTTGCTTATAGTAAAATTGCTTGATATACCTGACCAAAAGGTTGCTCTACTTTTGAACTTTATAGGGTTTAATTGCTTCTTTAAGTTATAGTTAAATAAAAGGAAAATTTATTGTTAGCTCTAAGTTTTTTATAACATAATCTAAGTCCGAAAATGAGTGCAGCTCATATTGTAACACAAGGATGCTTTAAGTAGTAAGCTTCTAGGATAACTGTAGAGTTTTCTGTCAGCAACACCTAGACAATATAACTGAAGAGTTTTGCATGGGAAACTCCCATTGGATGATGGGCTTGGATGTTTGGATGTAGACAAATTGATGGTTCTCCTTCTGCAACTCAGCAAAGACATTGCTAAGTCCCACTAAGTCGTCAGCTTTTGTCCATACATATTGGCATTGATTAGTCTAAAAAATGGTGTATGCTTCTTCCACTGCTGTTAGTAATCAGAAACAGTTTTATTTTCCTTATTCTGTTGTTCTCGTGGACGATATTTACTATCAGAAGTTTGAAATATGCACATGCTTCCATGTCTGTATATTTCATATCAATTACATCATATTCTGAATGGAAATTGCATCAATTCTGTTAATCAAGCATCAGATTAGTGCAGTCCTGTACATTGGCTAGCAATTTTTAACCCTCTGTTTCTCCCTCTTGACAGGTTTATTTGAAGCTTTTACCTTGACTCAAAAAGTTTTGGAATCAATTCTATGTGAACCACTTTGACAAGATGTTATGTATGCATTCATATTTGAAGCTTAGAGACAATAAGACAATTATAGGTTAGAAGATCCTGTGTGTTAGTTTCATTCATTTTGCTAGGAGTCACTGCTCATATCTTATACTTTTTTTCTCCAATGATCGAGTGGTCTTCTTCATGGATTTAGATGCTGTTCTCATACCAATTTTGATAATCTATCAGATTGTTATCAGCCAATACCACCCGATGTTATTGAAAAAAATGATTTATCCACGGCAGTAAAAACTATATGCTTCATCATTGTTACTTAGATGGAGAGGTAAATATTGTGTAGGTATGTGTTGGTTCAAACAATATTTTAAGTAATGATCTTGGTTCCTAATGGTTGTAGGAATCACCTGATGTAATAGTCAAGCCTTTTGGAGGTCACAAGGTAATTTTCTTTATAGTATGTATACCCATGAAGTGCAACTAGCACTGAACCAAAATCTATTGACATCGTCCAATAAACATACGATGTAATATAAATGTTTAGAACATGAATTTTAACACTAGCTTTTGTTACTGTGGGTGTTCAATGCTGAAATATCAAAGAAAATGACAATATATTTACATATTCAATAATTCTATTGGAAGCTGATATTGGGAGTAGCTAATCCTACATTGTAACATATAAATTCATCAAATGTGCACACAGCTTTTTTGTCTCTAGCTGATATTGTTGTCTTTGGTCTTTTTTCCATCGGAAGTGTCTTACATACGAATTAGATCATGATGCTTTACTATTAAATAGTTTTTCAAGGATGTTATTTAGTTAATATTTATTAGTTGTCTATCATGAATGATTGAAGGCGTTAACCCTCATCTAAAGAACAATTTGTTATGTCTTTAGGTTGCTTTCTACTATTGACAGTCTTCAATGGCAGTTCCCATTTGAGTCTTTTGGGTATATAGGATAAAGAAGATTTTACAGATCAACTTTAAACTGATATCGAACCAATTTTAATGATATTATCAATTATATTTTCAGCTTGCAGCAATGTTCCAATTAGCTAATGAACTGCTTTTGGTATGGTATCAGATAAGGTTCATTAGCTAAGGACAGCGTGATCCCAGATATAATGATGACAATTAGCTAATGAACTGCTTTTGGTATGGTATCAGAGTTAATGAACTGGTCTACGTGTCCTCGTAATTAGGTTTTTTTAGTCAATAAGGTTGCCAACTGGTCTACGTGATCCCAGATATAATGATGACAATTAGGGATTTTTTTCACAATATCCAACTATCAATCCTCGCTAGAGGCTACGACACATGGCGGGATGGTGAAGCAAATCTGCTAATCACACGAGGCATGGTGGGGCGACTTTCAAATACCCCGAATGTCGTCTTCGCGCATGAAATATCAAGGGTGGTGGACTACCTAACAAGCCATGGTGTCCGGGCACTCCCCGGAAGAAGGTACTCCACAGTTGAGCTACGTGGCAGAGACTGGGTTATTCGACCAACCCAGATTATGGTACTAATGCAGCCTGCAGAAATAAGGAGTCGCAACCTTATTGATGGAAGGATATCCATAAGTTTCGACACCTACAAAGCTGCATCAACATCCAGCCGAATCAACTATAATAACGCAGACGACGAGGCACTCAGTGATGAAGAAGAGATTCGGAACCACACCATAGCCGTCAGCATTCAACTATCTGACCACAGCGAAGATGAAGCTAATGAATTACGTCAATATCTAAATTCTTATCAGGAAGTTGACGTTTCTGAAGATGGAGGGGAATTACCATACCCTCAAAAATACCAAAAGGAAGTGGTTACAGCCGGATTGGAAGAAGATCTAGAGATGGAATACCCCCACCTGGCTAGATTATCTCAACGGGTATATGCATCGTGGCAGTATCAAATTACAAACCACCCACCGACTCAACAATGGGACCAGCCAACTACCCCCCAGCAGTAAACATAGAATCAACAAGCCAGAAGCCTGCGTACGAAGGCTACTCCAGGCAGCCAAGGTTTAAATCAAAAGACCTGTCTGAAGCATGGAATCTCCCGTCAGCATTTCAACAACAAGGGGTGATGTTCATAATCCCATCCCAACTTGGGATGTTTGAGGAAGTATTTATGAGATGGGAGTCAATAACAAAGAATTTGGTCTCCCTACAAAGATTCACCGATCCCCAAGCCAAAATGGAGTTTATCGAAAATCTGCTTGGTGAAGTAGAAAAACTAGCATGGATCCAATGGCGGATGGCGTATGCTGAAGAATACCAGTTATTAATGGCCAACGCGGATGGTTCAGGAGGAACACAAAACATCCTCTCACAACTGAGGACAATTTTTATTTTAGAAGACTCCTTCCAAGGATCCACCACATCACAAGAAGAGGCCTACCGGGACCTTGAAAGGTTATCATGCACAAACCTCAAACATATTATTCAATTCCTAAATGACTATATGAGGCTTGCATCAAAAACAGGAAGGCTATTCACAAGCCCAGAACTCTCAGAGAAATTATGGTCTAAAATGCCTGGAGAACTAGGCAAAAGGATCAAGGAGGCATTTGAAACAAATACCTAGAGGCAGAATGCAAGGACGCGACTTTCAGAAGGGCCTTAAAGATCTATCCTTTTGCAGCGAAATTCCCATTCCAGGATACTACAATAAACCAGAAAGAAGGTATGGCGTAAGGAAATCAACAACCTACAAAGGAAAACCACACTCCTCCCATGCTAGAATTGAGAAAAGGAAGCACTTGATTAGAAACAAGAAGTGCAAATGCTACCTATGCGAGGAAGAAGGGCACTTTGCAAGGGAATGCCCCAATGATCGCAAAAATATTAAAAGGGTAGCCATGTTCGAACAGCTTGACCTCCCAGATGATTATGAAATCCTATCAGTACAAGAAGGAGAGAATCAAAGCGATGCAATTTACTCCATCTCTGAGGGAGAAGATGTGGAAAGTCTACAGCATGGTATCCATTCCTTTACTCATAGAATATTTGCCCTCATTGAAGATAGCAGAACCTGGTGGATCGGGCCTGACACGGGATATAGGGCCCGGGTGCAAGTCTCCCAAACACAAGCCGAATGCAAACATATATGGGAAATTAACACGGAACTACCAGCCAGCATGAAAATATGTAATTGCTGCAAAAGGACAACCCAAAGGAGGCATAGGAGGCACTGCCCTCTATGTGAAATTACTTCATGCGGAATGTGCAGCATCTATTATTTCAGAAAAAGAACCCTAGTAATGACCGAGGAACCACCGAGGTATGAGCCCAAGAATTTGCTTCAACAATAGCAAGATTACATTAACCATTGTGAAGCAGAAATCAGAAGACTGAAGATGGCTGTAGAATCTGAACAACAGAAGGCAAAGGAATTAGAAGAAATACAAATACAAGCCATAGCAACTGCCCAAGAAAACCTCCAGTTACAGCATGAGATATGCGAATGGAAGAAAAGGTATGATCAGTTGGAAGGAGAGGCAATGGAAATTGATCGACTAAGGTTAGAGAAAGCTGATTTACTAAAAGAAATACAAGAGCTTAGGACAAAAGAAGCGGAGGAAAATGAAGAAATGTTCGTCCTACTGGCCGAAGAAACACATAAGGCTTTATCTATAGAAACAAAGGAAACAGGAGGATCCAGAAAAGCCAAAAACATGTTCTTCAACCTAGAGGTACGAATTGAAATCCCAAGTATCCCCTCCTTTAAGATAAATGCCATATTAGACACAGGAGCCACGACCTACTGCATAGATGAAAATTCCATACCAAAAGCAGCAATGGAGGAAAATCCCTACATTATACATTTCAGCGGGATAACATCCAAGACAACGGCCAACAAAAAACTAAAAGGTGGCAAGATGACTATAGGGGATAACACATTCAGGATCCCCTATACATATGCTTTCACAATGAAGCTGGGAGACGATATCCAAATGATAATAGGGTGCAACTTCATACGGGCCATGCAAGGAGGAGTAAGGATAGAAGGTAACACCGTTACTTTCTACAAAAATCTTACTACAGTCAACACGCTACCCTATGTCCCAGTATCAGCAGCAATAGAAGAACTGGATCTTGAAGAGGATGAGTATATCCAGATCCAGGAATCTGTCCTCTTCTCCGCAGCTCAGCAAGGCAGTAACCTGATCAAAGAAAGGTTCGGAGGCCTACTGAATCAGCTGAAGGCCCAGGGATACATAGGGGAAGACCCCCTAAAACACTGGGAAAAGAACAAAATTATATGCAAACTAGAGATTAAAAACCCAGACTTCGTAGTAGAAGACAAGCCCCTTAAGCATCTTATACCACGAGCAAAGGAGGCTTTCTCTAAACACATAGACGCCCTTCTAAAGATTGGAGTAATAAGGCCAAGCAAGAGCAGACATCGCACAACTGCCATAATAGTCAACTCCGGAACAACAGTAGACCCAGACACCGGAGTGGAAAAAAAAGGGCAAGGAAAGGATGGTATTCAATTACAAAAGGCTGAATGACATCACGGAAAAGGACCAGTATAGCCTACCAGGAATAAACACCATCCTACGAAAGGTCAGTAATAGCAAAATTTACTCAAAATTTGACCTCAAATCAGGATTTCACCAAGTAGCCATGCATCCTGACTCAATTGAGTGGACCGCCTTTTGGGTTCCCGACGGACTATATGAATGGCTAGCAATGCCATTCGGATTAAAAAACGCACCCGCAGTATTTCAGAGAAAAATGGACGAATGTTTCAAAGGTACGGGAGAATTTATCGTAATATACATTGACGATATTCTAATATTCTCGAAAAACGAGAAAGACCACGCTAGGCACCTGGCCTAAATGTTGGAAATCTGTCAGAAACATGGCCTGGTACTAAGCCCATCAAAGATGAAGGTGGCGGTCAAAGAGATAGAATTCCTTGGGGCAATCTTGGGAAACTTAAAAATTAAGCTACAGCCCCACATCATCAAAAGAATCACAGAGTACCAAGAGGAAAATCTCACCACAAAGAAAGGTCTAAGATCGTGGCTAGGTATACTAAATTACGCCCGTAATTATATCCCTAATTTGGGAAAACTCCTGGGACCACTCTATGCCAAAACAAGCCCGACTGGTGAGAAGAGGTTTAACGAGCAAGACTGGGAGCTGATCCGAAAGATCAAAAGTTTGGTTAAAAATCTTCCAGACCTGGAAGTACCACCAGAGGAATGTTTTATCATTCTAGAAACAGATGGCTGCATGGAAGGATGGGGGGGGATCTGCAAGTGGAAGAAAATGAAGAACGACCCCCGGAATACTGAGAAAATCTGTGCCTACGCAAGTGGAAAATTCAACCCCATCAAGTCCACTATTGATGCAGAAATGCATGCGGTAATGAAGACTTTGGAAAGCCTGAAGATCTACTTTCTGGATAAGGAGGAAGTCATAATTAGGACAGACTGTCAAGCCATCATAAGCTTCTTCAACAAGTCTGCCCAGAACAAACCTTCTAGGGTCCGGTGGATGGCCTTCGTCGACTATATAACCGGATGCGGCGTTGAAGTGAAATTCGAGCACATCGAAGGAACCAGTAACATTCTCGCTGATTACCTATCTAGACTAATAAATATTCTAGTCGCAGGATGGCCGGACGAGCAAGCAATCCTAATGCTGGAGGCTACCAAGGAGGTCCAAGCGAGACCAAGCCCAAGAGCTGCAGCCTACCTCAACCAATTCCTGACGACCTGGCAGAACAATACCTACAGGGGATCGCCAAGCTCAGGGCGGGATCCCGAACAGGAATCCCCCTTCGAGATCTCGAAACAGTTGAAAAAGAGCTCAAAATTATTCAAAGAGAGGTCGCCCGACAAGCCTGCGTCACACTACGGTGCCTCCTCAGCATCCACTCAGCAAAGACGGAAGAATACCAAAGGAGGAGTGGAGGAATTAGTTGAGGTAAGCTCTTGGGCTTGGTCTCGCTTGGATCCCGCCCTGAGCTTGGCGATCCCCTGTAGGTATTGTTCTGCCAGGTCATCAGGAATTGGTTGAGGTAGGCTGCAACTCTTGGGCTTGGTCTCGCTTGGACCTCCTTGGTAGCCTCCAGCATTAGGATTGCTTGCTCGTCCGGCCATCCTGCGACTAGAATATTTATTAGTCTAGATAGGGAATCGGCGAGAATGTTACTGGTTCCTTCAATGTGCTCGAATTTCACTTCAACGCCGCATCCGGTTATATAGTCGACGAAGGCCATCCACCGGACCCTAGAAGGTTTGTTCTGGGCAGACTTGTTGAAGAAGCTTATGATGGCTTGACAGTCTATCCTGATTATGACTTCCTCCTTATCTAGAAAGTAGATCTTCTGGCTTTCCAAAGTCTTCATTATTGCATGCATTTCTGCATCAATAGTAGACTTGATGGGGTTGAATTTTTCACTTGCGTAGGCACAGATTTTCTCAGTATTCCGAGGGTCGTTCTTCATTTTCTTCCACTTGCAGATCCCCCCCATCCTTCCATGCAGCCATCTGTTTCTAGAATGATAAAACATTCCTCTGGTGGTACTTCCAGGTCTGGAAGATTTTTAACCAAACTTTTGATCTTTCGGATCAGCTCCCAGGCTTGCTCGTTAAACCTCTTCTCACTAGTCGGGCTTGTTTTGGCATAGAGTGGTCCCAGGAGTTTTCCCAGATTAGGGATATAATTACGGGCGTAATTTAGTATGCCTAGCCACGATCTTAGACCTTTCTTTGTGGTGAGATTTTCCTCTTGGTACTCTGTGATTCTTTTGATGATGTGGGGTTGTAGCTTAATTTTTGAGTTTCCCAAGATTGCCCCAAGGAATTCTATCTCTTTGACCGCCACCTTCATCTTTGATGGGCTTAGTACCGGGCCATGTTTCTAAAAGATTTCCAACATTTGGGCCAGGTGCCTAGCGTGGTCTTTCTCGTTTTTCGAGAATACTAGAATATCGTCAATGTATATTGCGATAAATTCTCCCGTACCTTTGAAACATTCGTCCATTTTTCTCTGAAATACTGCGGGTGCGTTTTTTAATCCGAATGGCATTACTAGCCATTCATATACTCCGTCAGGAACCCAAAAGGCGGTCCACTCAATTGAGTCAGGATGCATGGCTACCTGGTGAAATCCTGATTTGAGGTCAAATTTTGAGTAAATTTTGCTATTACTGACCTTTCGTAGGATGGTGTTTATTCCTGGTAGGCTATACTGGTCCTTTTCCGTGATGTCATTCAGCCTTTTGTAATTGAATACCATCCTTTCCTTGTCCTTTTTTTTCCACTCCGGTGTCTAGGTCTACTGTTGTTCCGGAGTTGACTATTATGGCAGTTGTGCGATGTCTGCTCTTGCTTGGCCTTATTACTCCAATATTTAGAAGGGCGTCTATGTGTTTAGAGAAAGCCTCCTTTGCTCGTGGTGTAAGATGCTTAAGGGGCTTGTCTTCTACTACGAAGTCTGGGTTTTTAATCTCTAGTTTGCATATAATTTTGTTCTTTTCCCAATGTTTTAGGGGGTCTTCCCCTATGTATCCCTGGGCCTTCCGCTGATTCAGTAGGCCTCCGAACCTTTCTTTGATCAGGTTACTGCCTTGCTGAGCTGCGGAGAAGAGGACAGATTCCTGGATCTGGATATACTCATCCTCTTCAAGATCCAGTTCTTCTATTGCTGCTGATACTGGGACATAGGGTAGCGTGTTGACTGTAGTAAGATTTTTGTAGAAAGTAACGGTGTTACCTTCTATCCTTACTCCTCCTTGCATGGCCCGTATGAAGTTGCACCCTATTATCATTTGGATATCGTCTCCCAGCTTCATTGTGAAAGCATATGTATAGGGGATCCTGAATGTGTTATCCCCTATAGTCATCTTGCCACCTTTTAGTTTTTTGTTGGCCGTTGTCTTGGATGTTATCCCGTTGAAATGTACAATGTAGGGATTTTCCTCCATTGCTGCTTTTGGTATGGAATTTTCATCTATGCAGCAGGTCGTGGCTCCTGATTAGCTAATGAACTGCTTTTGGTATGGTATCAAAGCTAATGAACTGGTAGATAATCTACCAGTGGTATCAGATAATCTAACTTATTGCTTCAGCAGGTTCTGGGCTAGTTCTTTTCGAGTTGGTATCAGCTTGAAGCACGTGTGTCTGCTGAAGCAAATGAACCTTGGTATCAGCTTGCAAATGAACCAAGGTTCATTTTCGAGTTGGGTTCTTGCTGAAGCAATAAGCTATGGGAAGAAGCTATTCAAAAATGGTATACAGACTCCCATACCTCCCATCTGGACTACAAGTGGGAAGCGGGATGCAAAAGAAATCGACAAACTTCGTAAGAAATGTTAAGCACAAAGAACTTATAGAAAGCTTAAAATGCTTACAGAAGTCTGGATAGCTTACAGAAGGTTTGGACACTTGGAACAGTTTCTTTCTCAAGTAGGACTCTGGTGTTCGACCGATGCCCTTCAAGAGACTAAACGAGAGAATATATAGATAGACAGGATAGAACCGGGTGCTCATTGGGCCCTATCGCATTCTTGTCCCTTCAACTCATATTTCTCAAGTTTCTATAAGAAAAGCAGATGCTCCAGCTGTTGCCAGCTGTTTGTCAATTATTGACGACACTACGAGTGGCTCCCCGGGGCTCAACTCGTCTTTACTTGGCGGCTAAGGGAAAGCAGACACTTCAGCTGTTGCCAGCTGTTTGTCAATTATTGACGACACTACGAGTGGCTCCCCGAGGCTCAACTCGTCTTTACTTGGCGGCTAAGGAAAGCAGATGCTCCAGCTTTTGCCAATGGTTCACTATCCTTCTAGAGGCTGAAGCTAGTTGTCCTTTGTGAGACGTCCTTTGCTAGTGATAAAGCCGTCTCCAGTTGTTGTTGTTGCCTGAGGACAACTGGCAACCAGTCCTTGTACCAGTTGTCCTTTCCTCCACTTCTTCTTTGGTACTCCTCCACTTTGATTAGGTGGATGTCCCTGAATTGTTGTAGCGCTTCACATGCTTGTCGGGCGGCTTCCTTTTGGATTGCTCCGAGTTTTCTTTCGGACAATCCCATTTCGTCCAATGGGAGTCCTCCTTGTGTTCTGGCTCTAAGCTTACCCAGTTCTTGTTGGTATTGTGTGAGGAGGTCACCTGGTTTATTAATTGACTCAGATGTACCACTGCCTTGGGGTTTGGTTTGGCTTGAACTTCCTGAGTTGCTTCTATTAGTAACAGTAATGATTCGCTCGGCCATCCTGCAACCAGAACATTTATTAGTCGAGATAAAGAGTCGGCCAAAATATTACTGTTTCCTTCAATATGCTCGAATTTGACTTCCACGCCGCTCCCAGTGATATAGTCTACGAAAGCCATCCATCTGACCCTAGATGGTTTGTTTTGAGTAGACTTGTTGAAGAAGCTTATTATTGCCTGATAGTCAGTTCTGATGATGATCTCCTTTTTATCAAGAAAATATATTTTCAATGCCTCCAGAGTTTTCATGACTGCGTGCATCTCAGCATCTATAATGGATTTGATTGGGCTATACTTTCCACTAGCGTAGACGCATATTTTTTCAGTGCTCCTGGGATCATACTTTTGTTTTTTCCATTTGCAGATACCTCCCCACCCTTCCATGCACCCATCTGTTTCAAGTATTATAAAGCAGTCTTCTGGGGGTACCTCTAGATCTGGGAGGTTTTGCACTAGTTTTTTGATCTTCTTGATTAGCTTCCAATCTTGCTCATTCAGCCTTTTCTCCCCAGTCGGGCTTGTCTTTGAATATAATGGGCCTAAGAGTTTGCCCAAGTTAGGTATGTAACTCCTTGCATAATTTAGAAGTCCCAGCCAAGATCTAAGGCCCCTTTTGGTCGTGAGGTCTTCCTCCTGATAGTCCGTGATCCTTTTAATAACATGGGGTTGCAGCTTGATCTTGGAGTTTCCCAAAACTGCCCCAAGGAATTCAATTTCCTTTACTGCGATTTTCATCTTTGTTGGGCTTAAGACCAGGCCATTTTCTTGGCATATTTCTAACATCTTGGCCAAGTGTTGCCCATGATCCTTTTCGTTTTCTGAGAAGACAAGAATGTCATCAATGTATACTGCAATAAATTGTTCAGTACCTTTGAAGCAATTATCCATCTTTCTTTGGAACACAGCGGGGGCATTCTTGAGACCGAATGGCATCGCAAGCCATTCGTATAATCCTTCAGGGACCCAGAATGCTGTCCATTCAATGGAGTCGGGGTGCATAGCAACCTGATGGAAACCAGACTTTAAGTCGAATTTTGAGTAGATTTTACTATTGCTGACCTTTTTGAGGATGGTATTGATGCCGGGAAGGCTATATTGATCATTTTCGGTGATGTCATTAAGCCTCTTGTAGTTGAAAACCATCCTTTCCTTCCCTTTCTTCTCAGCTCCTGTTATAGGATCAATAGTAGTTCCTGAATTAACAATTATAGCAGTGGTTCGGTGCTTACTCTTGCTTGGTCTGATAACCCCTATGTCCAGTAGTGCTTTTACATGTTTGGAAAAGGCTTCCTTTGCTTGTGGTGTTAAATGTCTTAGGGGTTTGTCTTCTACCACGAAGTCTTGGTTTTTGATTTCCAATTTGCAGGTTATCTTGTTCTTTTCCCAATGTTTAAGGGGATCTTCTCCAATGTAGCCTTGGGCTTTCAGTTGATCTAACAGGCTCCCGAACTTGGCCTTTATATTTCTGTCACTTTGCTGTGCTTCTGCTGAATAGAGTACTGCCTCTTGGATTTGGATATAATCTTCTTCTTCTAAATCCAATTCCTCTATAGCTGCGACTGTTGAGATGTAGGGCAAGGTATTGATGGTCGTTAAGTTTTTGTAGAATGTCATCGTATTACCTTCAATCCTGACTCCTCCTTGCATTGCCCTTATAAAATTACATCCGATGATCATTTGGATGTCATCCCCAAGTTTCATTGTGAATGCATAAGTGTAGGGGATTCTGAAAGTATTATTCCCAATAGTCATTTTTCCTCCCTTTAATTTTTTGTTTGCTGTCGTCTTGGAGGTAATCCCACTGAAATGTACTATGTAAGGGTTTTCTTCCATTGCAGCGCTTGGAACAGCCCTTTCATCTATGCAGCAAGTAGTGGTGCCTGTGTCTAGGATAGCGTTAACCTCAAAAGTGGGAATATTCAAAATTTCCATATGTACCTTTAGGTTGAAGAGCATATTCTTGGCCCTCCTCATTCCCCCTATTTCCTTTGTTTCCATTGACAGAATTTTCTGAGTTTCTTCTTCTAGGAGGACAAGGGCTTCCTCACTTCCTTCCTCCTCACTTTCTTCAGTTTTCCTCTTTCCTAGCCTTTGTATTTCTCTCAGGAGATCAGCCTTTTCTAGTCTTAGCTGATCTACTTCTAGTATTTCTTCTTTCAACTTGTCATATTTTGCTTTTAGCTCTACCACCTCGTTCTTTAGACGGAGATTTTCTTGGGCTATGGCTATAGACTGGACATGCATTTCTTCCAGCTCCCTAGCCTTTTGTTGCTCGGATTCCACTGCTCCTTTTAGCCTCCTTATCTCTGCTTCACAATGGTTAATAAAATCTTGTTGTTGTTGAAGCAAATTTCTAGGTTCATACCTTGGAGGTTCTTCCGTCATGACGGGGGTTCTTTTGTCGAAATAATATATGCTGCACATTCCACATGAAGTAATCTTGCATAATGGACAATGCCTTCTATGCCTTCTTTGAGAAATTTTTTTGCAGCATTTGCATTTTTCCCACTCTGGTGGAAGTTCGGTGTTGATTTCCCATATATGTCTGCACTCAGCTTGTGTTTGTGAAACTTGTATTCTTTTCCGGTAACCTGTCTCCGGACCTATCCACCAAGTTCTACTGTCTTCTATTAGGGCGAATATTTTATGAGTAAAGGAGTGAATACCGTACTGTAAATCTTCCATGTCCTCTCCTTCAGAAATTGAATAGATTGCATCGCTTTGGTTTTCTCCTTCTTGAACGGATAGTATCTCATATTCATCCGGAATGTCTAGTTGCTCGAACATAGCAACTCTCTTGATGTTTTTCTTGTCATTGGGGCATTCTCTTGCGAAGTGTCCTTCTTCCCCACAGAGATAGCACTTACACCTTTTGTTTCTTATTAAGTGCTTTCTTTTCTCAATCCTGGCATGAGATGAGTGGGGTTTACCTTTGTAAGTTGTTGACCTTCGTACCCCATATTTTCTTTTCGGTTTGTTGTAGTATCCTGGAATAGGAATTTCACTGCAGAAAGATAGGTCTTTTAACGCTCTTCTGAATGCAGCATCCTTGCATTCGGCTTCCAGGTATTTGTAGGAGAAAAGTATTCTTGGGATTACTCCTATAGTATTTCCTCTATATTTTTCTTCAAATGCCTCTTTGATTCTCTTTCCCAATTCTCCTGGCATTTTGGACCATAATTTTTCAGATAGCTCTGGGCCTATGAATAGCCTTCCTGTCTTTGATGCCAATCTCATATAATCATTTAAGAATTGAATGATGTTTTTGAGATTAGTGCAGGATAACCTTTCAAGGTCTCTGTAGGCTTCTTCCTGTGCTGTTGTGGATCCCTGAAATGGGTCTTCCAGTATGAAAATCGTCCGCAGTTGTGAGAGGATATTTTGTGTTCCTCCTGTCCCATCTGCATTGGCTATTAATAATTGATACTCTTCTGGGTAGGCCATTCGCCACTGGATCCATGCTAGTTTTTCTGCTTCTCCAAGCAGATTTTCTATAAACTCCATTTTTGCTAGGGGATCAGTAAATCCTTGTAAGGATACCAAGTTTTTTGTTACTAATTCCCATCTCATGAAAACTTCATCAAACATTCCCAATTGGGATGGGATTATGAACATAGCTCCTTGCTGTTGGAAAGCCGAAGGGAGGTTCCAGGCTTCCGAGAAGTTCTTTGCCTTGAACCTTGGCTGTCTTGAGTGTCCTTCGTATTCTGGTCCCTGACTTGTGGACTCTATGTTTACAGTCGGGGGATAGTTTACAGGTCCCATGGTTGAGTCCGCCGGTGGCCTGTAATTTGATATAGCAGATGATGAATATACCTGTTGAGATAGCCTTGCTAACTGTGGGTATTCCATTATCAGTTCCTCCTCTAGTCCTGCTGCAATTAATTCCTTTTGATGCCTCTGAGGATACGGCATCTCTACTTCCTCTTTTGTGATGTGAGTGTCTCGGAAGTAGGAATTAAGGTTCTCCCTTAGCTCCTCAGCCTTGTCCTCGCTGTTGTCTAATTGAATGTTGACAGCTATTGTGTGGCTTCGGATCTCCTCTTCATCGCTGAATGTTTCGTCATCCGCGTTGTTGTAACGGATCCTGTTGGATGTTGATGCTGCTTTATAATTGTCGAAGCTAATTGAAATTCTTCCGTCAATTAGATTTCGACTTCTGAGTTCGGCAGGTTGCATGGGAATTGAGACCTGTGTGGGTCTGATCATCCAGTCTCTTCCTCTGATTTCTGCTGTGGAATACCTTCTTCCTGGCAAAGCCCTTACGCCATGGCTTGTTAAGTAATCCACCACCCCTGAAATTTCATATGCGAAGGCGACATTCGGGGTATTTGAAAGTCGCCCCACCATTCCCCTGGTGATTAGCAGATTTGCTTCTCTATTCTGCCATGTGTCATATCCACGGGTCAGTATAGAAAGTTGTATATTTACGGTAAAAATCTCCTATCGTCATCATGGTGCCTGGTACAATGTAGACCAGTTGACTTCCTCTAGTCAGGTCTACTTCCATTGTGGCAATGATGGACCTATCATCAGCCCATCTGTTGTCCCGGAACACTAATAGTGCCAGTGTTCCCTCTTCCTGTCTATGGAGTGTCTGAACCCTTGTTTGTAGGATTCCGAGATGAATATACCTCATCCCGCTCCTAATTAGTTGGTCAAAACTTGGCTCCTGAATGAAAGCCCTGTCTTCTTGATTGTTGGTGACCAACATAGCCTCTTCAGATCGATGCGTGTAGACCCTGTGATGCGCATCATCTCTTCTTGAGTGGTATAATACTTCGGCAGGTGCTATTGCAGCTCTTTCCCTCATGGACAATTGCAGCTGTGCCTGAGGGTCTATTTGTTGTTCTAGAACCTGCGTGTTTGAGTCTGTGTTTCTGAAGATAAGTTGCCCAAGTCGTCTCCTAGCGTTGAATATTCTCCTCTGGTTTCTTCTGTAGTTCCTGATTTGGTCTTCTACGAGAGGAGTCGATGTAGATACCTCTTGGGTCTGTGTCCTGGAAGTCATCTTCTTGCTTCTTGGAAGATCTTTATAGGGTCTTTAAAGACTAATATTCTTCCTTTTGTTTCTTTAGGCCTTTCAGAGGGACCTAGGTTGAGGTTTGCTAATTTGGTGATGAGTTCGTCTGGTATCACCTGGGATTGTGTTGCCTTTGATTGTTGCAGTTCCCGTATTGTCTGTAGCTCCGTTCGTATTCCTTTTATGTCTTCAGCAATTTGTACCAGCAGTTGAATTTGTACGTTATGTTGTTTGATTACGGCTACCTGATGGCTGAGAGTTCCCGGAAAATCACTTGTTTTGAGAAACCCAAGTGATGGGGGTTCAATAGATTCGGTAGCTTTAAGAGCTTCCTTGTAAGATTCAGTACTCCTGGAGGATATATGGCTCATCCAAAAATTTGTTTTTCTATTTTGGATAATAAAATCTCAATCCTTTGGAGTTTTTGGTCCAGGCTTTGTGAAAGTCGTAAGGCTTCTTCCTCAATGAGTTTGGGTTGCTTAGTTATTTCTAGCACCAATTTTTGAACATCAGCTTGAGTAAGAGGTTTGTTCTCGATGAGTAAGGAAGATAGCGTTGTTATTGAGGATTCGAGGTTCTTAACCCTATGCTCAAGGTTGCGGTTTTCTTCAAGCAAAAGTTTGAAGTTTCTCAAATTTACTCTACTTGATAGACAAGTTCGGTCGTAAATGACAGAGATGTTGTGAGCTAGTTCTTTCTTAGTGGGTTTTGAAGTCTCCGCTAGATTTAGGTAGTCCAGATGGGAGGTATGGGAGTCTGTATACCATTTTTGAATAGCTTCTTCCCAAAGCTTAGACATATGCTAAATATGCATTGTTTTAGATCTACTTACGTTCTTAACTTTGAGGGCTTGCGTCAAAGGTCTTACTGTGGTTCCCTGACCTGGTTGCCTTCCTCGGGCTCCTCACAAGTTTTAAACAGTAAGTGATGTTTTACAAAGCAAACTTGGCATAAATATCATAGCAATTCAGTTAGAGACTATATCAAAACAGAATACAATTGGCTCTGCAAGCTATAAAAGCACTACTGGACATAGGGGTTATCAGACCAAGCAAGAGTAAGCACCGAACCACTGCTATAATTGTTAATTCAGGAACTACTGTTGATCCTATAACAGGAGCTGAGAAGAAAGGGAAGGAAAGGATGGTTTTCAACTACAAGAGGCTTAATGACATCACCGAAAAGGATCAATATAGCCTTCCCGGCATCAATACCATCCTCAAAAAGGTCAGCAATAGTAAAATCTACTCAAAATTCGACTTAAAGTCTGGTTTCCATCAGGTTGCTATGCACCCCGACTCCATTGAATGGACCGCATTCTAGGTCCCTGAAGGATTATACGAATGGCTTGCGATGCCATTCGGTCTCAAGAATGCCCCCGCTGTGTTCCAAAGAAAGATGGATAATTGCTTCAAAGGTACTGAACAATTTATTGCAGTATACATTGATGACATTCTTGTCTTCTCAGAAAATGAAAAGGATCATGGGCAACACTTGGCCAAGATGTTAGAAATATGCCAAGAAAATGGCCTGGTCTTAAGCCCAACAAAGATGAAAATCGCAGTAAAGGAAATTGAATTCCTTGGGGCAGTTTTGGGAAACTCCAAGATCAAGCTGCAACCCCATGTTATTAAAAGGATCACGGACTATCAGGAGGAAGACCTCACGACCAAAAGGGGCCTTAGATCTTGGCTGGGACTTCTAAATTATGCAAGGAGTTACATACCTAACTTGGGCAAACTCTTAGGCCCATTATATTCAAAGACAAGCCCGACTGGGGAGAAAAGGCTGAATGAGCAAGATTGGAAGCTAATCAAGAAGATCAAAAAACTAGTGCAAAACCTCCCAGATCTAGAGGTACCCCCAGAAGACTGCTTTATAATACTTGAAACGGATGGGTGCATGGAAGGGTGGGGAGGTATCTGCAAATGGAAAAAACAAAAGTATGATCCCAGGAGCACTGAAAAAATATGCGCCTACGCTAGTGGAAAGTATAACCCAATCAAATCCACTATAGATGCTGAGATGCACGCAGTCATGAAAACTCTGGAGGCATTGAAAATATATTTTCTTGATAAAAAGGAGATCATCATCAGAACTGACTGTCAGGCAATAATAAGCTTCTTCAACAAGTCCACTCAAAACAAACCATCTAGGGTTAGATGGATGGCTTTCGTAGACTATATCACTGGGAGCGGCGTGGAAGTCAAATTCGAGCATATTGAAGGAAACAGTAATATTCTGGCCGACTCTTTATCTCGACTAATAAATGTTCTGGTTGCAGGATGGCCGAGCGAATCGTTACTGTTACTAATAGAAGCAACTCAGGAAGTTCAAGCCAAACCAAACCCCAAGGCAGTGGTACATCTGAGTCAATTAATAAACCAGGTGACCTCACACAATACTAACAAGAACTGGGTAAGCTTAGAGCCAGAACACAAGGAGGACTCCCATTGGACGAAATGGGATTGTCCGAAAGAAAACTCGGAGCAATCTAAAAGGAAGCCGCCCGACAAGCATGTGAAGCGCTACAGCAATTCAGGGACATCCACCTAATCAAAGTGGAGGAGTACCAAAGAAGAAGTGGAGGAAAGGACAACTGGTACAATGACTGGTTGCCAGTTGTCCTCAGGCAACAACAACAACTGGAGACGGCTTTATCACTAGCAAAGGATGTCTCACAAAGGACAACTAGCTTCAGCCTCTAGAAGGATGGTGAACCATTGGCAACAGTTGGAGCATCTGCTTTCCTTAGTCGCCAAGTAAAGACGAGTTAAGCCTCGGGGAGCCACTCGTAGTGTCGTCAATAATTGACAAACAGCTGGCAACAGCTGAAGTGTCTGCTTTCCCTTAGCCGCCAAGTAAAGACGAGTTGAGCCTCGGGGAGCCACTCGTAGTGTCGTCAATAATTGACAAACAGTTGGCAACAGCTGGAGCATCTGCTTTTCTTATAGAAACTTGAGAAATATGAGTTGAAGGGACAAGAATGCGATGGGGCCCAATGAGCACCCGGTTCTATCCTTTCTATCTATATATTCTCTCGTTTAGTCTCTTGAAGGGCATCGGTCGAACACCAGAGTCCTACTTGAGAAAGAAACTGTTCCAAGTGTCCAAACCTTCTGTAAGCTATCCAGACTTCTGTAAGCATTTTAAGCTTTCTATAAGTTCTTTGTGCTTAACATTTCTTACGAAGTTTGTCGATTTCTTTTGCATCCCGCTTCCCACTTGAACCTGCAGGCTGCAAGTGAGTTTTTGAACAGTAACAGTAAGTGAGTTTTTGAACCTGCAGGCTGCAAACGTGTCTTTGCAAACCGAATACTTGATTTTCTCTGACTTTTGTTGCATTTGTATTTACAATATTGTTCTTATCAACACATTAATCTTCCATTGTTATTAATTTTTTAGCAAAAATTATCTAAACGTCTATTGT
Organism: Musa acuminata AAA Group; assembly: GCF_036884655.1. Taxonomy (NCBI): domain Eukaryota; kingdom Viridiplantae; phylum Streptophyta; class Magnoliopsida; order Zingiberales; family Musaceae; genus Musa; species Musa acuminata. The sequence goes on from NC_088345.1 coordinate 19,161,788, forward strand.
ATCTGGAAGTTAAACTCGAGAGCAAATATTTGAATAATTGATTCATTATATTTTGACACAAAAAAAAAACAGATGGAACTGTCATGTCAGCAGCAGAATTAAGCATGGGATAGACGAGTCGTTGGAAGTAAAGTAAAGTAAACGAAAAAGGGCAAATTTATTCTGCTAGAAATATGTGTGATCTTTGCAGATGAAATATGTGTGCCGGAGGCTTAGAATGAAGTTACAACAGAAAAACAAAATTTTCTGCTAGAGCTAATCAATCCCTACACTGTATCCTATCCTTTCCAGCTGTATGTTAAACTCCTACCGCCTCCATAATAAGTCCCGATTTGCAATTACGCACTTCCAAAATGAGGTACTTCATTAGGTCTTCTGGTCGGTGGCTAGTCGTAAAACTCAACAAACTCGGAACTGTTATTTGTTGGGCAGCTTCATCGACTTATTTTTTATTGACACGTACAGATCCCTATCATTTTCTTAGGTACACGTGAGAAGGGATATTTGATGGGTGTATCAACCATGCGCCTGCCCTTTTGTTGCAATGTCACGAGAGCCTTACTATTTGGATTGGATCTAGGTAATATTCTGAGGTTTTTGCAGGTGTATCAACTACTCGTGCCTTTTTGTCTATCCTAGCTTATTAAACTCAGTTTCTGATCAATACTCACTGTATCTTATCTTTGACAGCCAATCTATTGTCGATCTTTTCTTGTCACAATTTAATATTCCATATTTTCTACATTGTTATTCTTTGCCTTTGAGCTGACAGTAAATGGATTGATTCTGAAAGGATCTCCTAGCTAGCTATTACATCTTTGTGACTCTTTTCTCAGTGCTTGAATTGACCAATTTGCACTAACCTGAATAACTTTGCTTTTATCAAATCTTATGATTTAACAAGGCTTGATTTGCTATTTTTTTCATGTCAAGGATTACCATTTTAGGTATCAGATCCGTTTTGATGATCGAATCAGATTGGTATTTATCGATGTATCGACACACAGCATATTGGTAAAAATATCGATGTATCGACACACAGCATATCGATGTTTTATATAGAAAGAAAAAAAAAAAAAGAAGAGAAAACGACAACGAAAGAATAGAGGAGGAAAAAAGAAGAAAAAAAAAAAAAGAAAAAAGGAAGAAAAGGAAGCTAACTAACAGAGTAGTAAAAATAAATTAAAAAGCTCGTGCCAAGCCTTCACATAAAAATTTTTTTTTAAAAAAAACTCTACAGCATAGACAAAGAAACATCAAACCCAAAACAAAGTATGCAATTTAATACACAGATAGAGTTCAACTAACATCAATATAAGTATGTCCAACATAAAAAAATAAACTTGGTACCCAAATAATAGTGCAACAATTCTTTAAACTTCAATATGAGAAATCTTCGATGATAATAGTAATAGAAGAGTTCGTTGACAAATGATGCCACCCAAGAAGGGAGAGACGTAATGATATATGAGTTATGTTATTATGGTCCTAATTAATGATTGGGCAAAAAAAAAAAAAACGCTACTCATTTTGAAATTTCTGATGCGTAAGAAAGAACTTGAATAGAAGACAAAAAAAACTTTAACGGAAGACATGATCAGCATTGACGCGAGATGAATTGAGAATGTAGGATCTATGAGAAGCGCATGACCAAAAAACCAAGACCATGCACCGCATACAAAGAATCATAATCTAGACTAACATTCATCCAAGAAATTAGCACCTAAGAATCGAGACCCAGCAATGAACGAATCAACTAGAAACTAGCGTGTTCGAAGTGTGAAGAATCGATGGGCGCCCCCCAAGAACGCTTTTCAACTAGTCAAAAGGCATAGATAGGCGGCCTTTGACACCTTCGATGGCGGCGAGAAGGCTGCGCAACATTGGAAGGTGGGGCATCCCAGAGAAGAGAAGGCGACTTCACCAAGTGGAGCATGCAAAATCGCATGCCTGCCATCGCTGTCGCATAGAGATTTGGAGGAGGCAACACCCGGTCGGAGGAGGCTTGCAGACACCGGCAAGGGAAGACGAAGATGAAGATGAAGATGAAGACGAAGAGGGAAAAGAGCAGGGAGAAGACGAAAGAATTTGTGCTTGGCGTCATCATGGCCCTTTTTTAAGACAGATGACAAGGTCACATTATATCTTTAAGATTCATGCAAAACCACCACGCTATTACATCTTTGAGAGTTGTGTGAAACCCACTCGATAATTAATTATAGCTTCAAGACTCGTGTGAAACCCGCTATAGGTCACTACGACTTTAGTATTCGTGTAGACGACAATGCTTAACTCGTGTTAGATGATAGATGAAGTCTCATAAACTGCCTTGAATAGATAGATTAAACCCATGAGATGAAAAGACTTACATGCTGAAGCAACCACGGAGCTTCACATCCTATGAGCAAAATGCATGAAACACCATCGAAAGAACAATAGTCGAACAATAGTTGCACAACCACGGAGATCCACGCTGGAGCTTTGTGCCTCCTCTCGTCCAGCGGATTCAGCAAATGGATGTTCAGAACCACCTTTTCTTGCACAAGCACCAAGGAACGGGAATCAACACAGACATAAAAGCTAAGGAACTATTCGGATGCATATACAAGGAAACAAAATCAAACAGGTGTTCTAATTCCAAAAAAATATCATCAAGTCGTTCAATCGCAATTAATCATATTAATTATATGACCAACATAAGTGAAATAAGTATATAGTCGAGGGTTTATCATCCTGATGGAAGCCTAAGGAGCTCTTAAAAATCCAAAGAGAAAATAGTGGCAGCCAAAGAGAGAGAGAGGCGAAGCTGTAGCCCTAACGAGATTTGTATACACAAAGAGTTTGTTATAGTACTAGACCGTAGGATGGAGGTTTGTGCGATCTAACCCTGTCATATGGATGTAGTGCATACGATAAAAAGTCAAACTCTCTTACTCCTTTCTCTTGTCTAGCACATGTATTTGTCCATATATTTTTTATTTACTCGATCTAAATTATGATTTTGAAACTGAATCCATTAATCAATTTGATCCGCTACGAACACATACATGGATGGTAAGATACATTAAATAAATAAATATATATATATATATATAAAATAAAATTTATTAATATATTTATAATATTAATATATTATAAAATACATAAAAGGCAATTCATTGATCCTAACTTTCAAGTTTGCCTTCTTTTTTTTTTCTTCCTCATTTCTTATAAGTTGTATATTCGGTATCATGATTGCAAGGATATAAGTTGATGACCATATTTTAATTAAAGATTATCTCGACTATTGTGATTGTAGCGATATAAATACATGATCATACTTGTAAAAGAGAGTGATTGTTTCCATAATTCAAACACATAAATAATGACATATGTCTTAAACATAGTGATCCAAGTTTCTCTTGCACTGTTTTTCCTTGGGATAAAGTTCTCGTGCTGCTATAAACTAGTTTTGTTTTCTTAAAAGTAGTTGATAGTTTGATCAGCAACAATTTGCAACAACATGAATAATTTAATGATTTTTACCTTTGTCAATACTATAACTTAGAACGTTTTCACCCTATCAAAACAAATAATCATTTGTACCACACACAAAAGAGGAGATATACCGGAGAAATAAATTTCTTACATTTAAATGTTAGAATAAATACAAATACATATTTTATCAAGTGGATTTTCAGAAAAAAAAAATCCCTTGATTTTATTTTTCCCACAAAGAGCCCACGTTAACTTTTTTTTGTGCAGAGTACCTGTTCATTTGTAAAATATTAGAACATTATTAAACAATCGGTTTGGTCCTTTATATCTAAACTAGAAGTAGAACGAGTTGAAGGTTCTGTTCACTTTCCGTTTACCTAAAATATCAAACTACTCTTGTGCTTTCTCCTATGACCTCTCAATTCCAATGAGTGACCTCTCCGTTCTAAGCCTTGGTGCGGTGACGTCTCAGTTCCACACGAAGACCTCTCATCTTCCTCGGCCAACAAGGTGTTTTCTCTTCATCTTCATCCACTCACTTTATGGTCCTCTCTCTATCCTTCTAAACTCTCTCCATGTCGATGATCAAAACCTATTATCCTTGGGTGTTTAATCCGAGTATCTCTATTGTTCACTCGGTGATTGATCTTAGATTAGTCCCATTTGATACTGTTTTATAAAATTATATAATTATAAACTTACATAATTATTCGGTTGAAATAATATATTTATCTTATTAAATATATTTTATTTTTTCAATCAGGCATGTCATGCTAAATTATTAGATAGTGGATAGTTTCTCCCAATAAGGCTCCGTTAAGGGATACTGCTTGCTTACGTTCAATTTGGACACTTTGATGATAATGGATTGCTCATTATGATAGGGTTTCATATAAATAACCCTTTATCAAAAATTGGTTTACCTCAATGGTTTGTGTTAAATCTTGAATTTTGATAATGAAATCAATTGATGAGTTTATGATCTAATATGTGTTTTGAGTGACGCAGGACTAGCTTCGATCAAGAAGAGGCAAATTGATTGAAGTAGGAGGAATCAGACGTTAAGCCGGAGTTGAACATGTCGAGAGATTAGATGTCGGGCTAGATGATTGGTTGATGGGCCAACAAAAGGACTTCATGCTATGAGTTTGAGCATCAAGCCTAAGGGTCGAATATTGCGACAAGGAGATCAAAAGTTGTGGGAGTTAACCTGCCAATTGGGCAATACGTCGAAGGAGAGGACGATACACCGAAGGATCGGACGAAGCATCGGAAGAACCAATGATATGTTGGACAACATATAATTCATGCTTTGTAATAATTTATCTAGATTGAAATAGTTTAGGTCTAATTGGATCGGAATTGTGATGAAACAATGTCAACTCAATTAAGAGCTCATTGGGCCTGATTTAGGACTGTTTTAGGCCAAGTGAGGCCCATGCAACAACCCTCAACAGGCCCAAGTAGTGGCACCGCCTAGAACTCGGCCTCCCAGGTTGTCTGGGCAGTGGTAACACCCAATGTCAGTGTTAGACCGAGTAGTGGTACCGTCGAGTATCAAACTGACAAGCAATGGTACCACTAGTTATCAATCTGTTAGGCGATGGTATCGCCTAATACCGGTGGTGGTACCACTAGTACCCCAAAAACCAGGGATGAGATTGTTTCGGCTCTAAATTTGAAAACATTTGGGGCCTATAAAAATTACACTCATCCTTGCTCAATGAACACAAAAACTGAGAATAAATATTGGGGAAAATGCTATTATAATCTTGTGAGAATTTCTCTCCTCTAGCTCTAAGTGTTGATTTCAGTTTAAGAGATGAGTGAGTGAGTTGTAAAGGTTATCTCTTAAATCTGTAAAAAGGAGAAAAGAGTTATAAGAGGGTAGTGAATCTTCGCCCATTTGCAAAAAGGAGAAAAGAGTTATAAGAGGGTAATGGATCTTTACCCATTGAAGGAAGAGCGTTAGTGGACGCTGGTGGTCTCAATGGAGGAGGAATCTGAAATGGACATAAGTCACAACGATCGAACTGTTGGGAAATCTTGGGGGCAACATCACATGCGTAGCGGAAGAACAAGAAAACAAAATCCCTGATTCCCAAAGAGAGGTTCGTCGTCGTGCGAAGATTGGTGCGCAAAATCCGCGAAACTTAAAACTGCGTATATAGTATATTGTGTTACCTAGGGAGATCGTATATCCATGTTTCCTTGCAGATCCTTAGGAGAGGGTGAAGGAGGTCAAGCGTCCTCCTCTCTAGCGGTGATCCACACAACAGGGCTGCGACGACGCTCCTCAAAACTCCAGGCCTGCTCTAAGGTAGAGAGGGGGAGGAGAATAGGAAAGGCAAGCAAAGGCTCTAGCCTTTGAGGCTCTGAATCCCTCCTATTTATAGAGGTCCCCTATCAAACCCTAATGGATCCTCCCCTAGTGGGTGTTGGATCTGCATCCAATAAGACAAGGGCTCCGTTAGATATCTCATATCCGAACCTCTACTTATCGCAATGCCTACTATATGTGTGTGACCTTCTAGGCCCAATATTGAGCTAGCCGTGAGTCATACCTGTCAGAACTCCTTCTAACTTAGTGAATTATTATCTCTATAATAATTCACTCGACTCATCGACTACGGACATACTAGGCCACTACGCCGTAGTCCCCAAACGATACAGGGGAATTCAATCCATTGGACCTATCTATCCTCAATTATCGTGTATCTATAGTCCCTCATCCATCTAATATCCCTAAGACCGTATATCGAGCATGGTGCTGTCAGACCAATACGATTTCTACTCGAGTCTCGCTCTAATGGATTCTCTTGGAGAACTCTTTCCCTCTCAACCCGAATGATCCTGGTCAGGGATTTTTCTGAGCAAGAACACATGGGATATTCCTCTCATGACGTCGAGAGTGGATGATCCTCTATCGACACTCAATAACCCTCGTAAGGTCGACTACCACTCCCAATGACAAGTTGTACTAGATCTGGGATAGCCAAACCTATAAGTCTGGTATCAAAGAGTGGAGCACTCATACAGGACATCCTTGGTGTCTCAAGTCTAAGGACCAGATATACCACTAGGACTACGGAATTGCTGTCTGACAATAAGGTATCATCAACCATCCAGCATTCCGTAAGCGGATCAATCAATGAACTCATTCTCCAATGAGCACCTGTACCGTATCCTTAGTGTCCCTACACAAGCAGCTATGAGACCAACTGCATCTATCATATGGACGGGTATATAGCACACCAGTCTGTCCAGTTATCATGATGTCCCTCTCGAGTAACCTATGACCGGGATTATTTAGGATATGTGTTTAAAGGTGAATCGATCTCATTATTGTGATCTCATCACGATCCGATTCCCATTGCACAAATCCAAGGACATCACAATATATATATATATATATATATATATATATATATATATATATATATATATATATATATATATATATATATATATATATATATATATATATATATATACAATAGTTATAAAGTGATATACGTCAAAATATAATAAGCAAAAAGATTTTGTATCAAGTCACACGTGCCATCACTCACGTGATTGGCTTGCTGGGCACCTATGACTAGCACAAACTACTGTAAACCCAATATACTCGGTTTGCATTTCTGTTCTTCTTTTCATTCTCATATTGTAAACCGATTTACTTGCTTACTACTCTCACTATGCGCTTTCTGTTGAATCTCGTATTTTGATAATGAAACTACTTGATATATGTTTATGATTTAATCTGCGTTTTGAGTGACGTAGGATGCTTCGATCAGGATGAGACAATTAAAGCAGGAAAATCATGTTGTGCCGGAGGAACATGTCAGAAGATTGGACGTCGGGCTAGTAGATCGGTCGACGTATCGATAGAAAGCTTCAAGCCGTGGACTCAGGCATTGGGCCAAGAAGAGCGGGTATTATGCCAAGGATATCGGAGTTGCGGAGTCAACTGACCGATTGGGCAATAGGCTGCAGGAGAGGACGATGTGCCGAAGAATCGGACGAAGTGTCGAGGGACCAATGACATGCCGGACAACTTGGTTAATTGCTTAGGATTAATTGTCTCGATCGATGTTTTGTTTTAAGTGTGCAAGATTAACTATGATGGAAGAAAGACATGCAGCGAGAGTTCGACGGAAGTTCGGACAGTCGTCGGAGGTTCTACGGGAACAAATCCGAGAAGTCCATAAGCTTGCCAAAGAAGCTCATCGGAACTCGCCAAGTGAATCGTCGCAGGTCCAGGAATTTGCTGGAAGTCCGCAGGAGCATCACCGAGGGTTCATCGGATGATCGATGGAAGTTCGCCGGAAGCTCGCCGGAAGAAGCGATTGACGCACCGAAGCTAGTTGCAGTAAATGTCTTAGGAAAAATCGTAGTTTGCACGTTGATTAAGTTGGAAATGGGAGGTGATCCCATTAACTTAATCTTAGGGCAATTGGGCCCCTGAAAAACCAAAATTGGGCCGAATGGATCAACCCATTCAGACCCTGATTTCTGCCAAGCGGTTGAACCATCCAAGGCAGGAGGTTGCACCACCTAGGCTCAGTCTCCGAGCGAGACTGGGAGGTGCAACCGCTCCAGCCAAGTGGTGGCACCGCCTAGGGCTCAGTCTCCGAGCGAGACTGGGCGGTGCAACCACCCCTGACAGGAGGTGGCATCGCTTGAGCTCGGTCTTCGAGCTCTGCCAAGCAGTGCAACCGCCTCAGTCAGGAGGTGCAACCGCCTGAGCTCGGTCTTCGAGCTCTGGCAGGAGGTGCAACCGCCCCTAACAGGAGGTGGCATCGCCCAGAGGCTCAGTCTTCGAGCTCTACCAGGCGGTGCAACCACTCCAATCAGGAGGTGCAACCGCCTGATCCCGGAATTCTGGGAATTGACAGTTTTGAGCTCCAAATTTGAACTGGGTTGGGGCCTATAAATACCCCACCCATTCAGCACTGAAAGAGCACAGAATACACACCGAAATCTTGATCTTTTTCTATGATTCTTAGAGCTCAAAATTGTTGTAAAGGCCAAAAGTTCTTCTCCCTCTGTTCTTCCAAGTTCTGAGTTGTAAAGAGAGGAGAGAAAATTCTGTAAGGGTTGTCTCCTAAGCCCGTCAAAAGGAGTGAAACTGTAAAAGGGTGGTTGGCCTTCGCCTATTGAAGGAAGGCCTCTAGTTGATGTCGGTGACCTCGTCGGTGGAGGAAGCCAAAAGTGGAGTAGGTCAAGATTGATCGAACCACTCTAAATCTTGGTTTGCATTTACTTTGAGCATATTATCTTTACTGCAAACCTCTTCTAAAGCTTACTGCTTTCTGCGCATATACGATCGGGTTTCAAGCTTTGCACTTTCCGAATCAGCGTTTAGACGTAAATCTGTTTTTTCGTACGATCATCATATTTCAGTTTGCGTTTACGTTTTGATTTCAATCATAACTGCAAACTACCTTTATATCCTTACTTAAACTGCATCTTGCCTAATCAAGTGATTTAAGAATCAGCATTTAGACGTAAATCAGCTTCTTCGAACGAACGTCGTATTTCAGTTTGCGCTTATATTCTAGTTTTCATCATAACTACAAACTGCCTTCATAGATTGATTTTAACGTTATCTCGCTTGATCTTAAGTTAAAGTAAACTTAGAATCGGCTTTCACACCAAAATCGGCTTTATCGTTCGAACGTGTTTTATCGCTGAAAGATTTCCACTGTACTAATTTACCCCCCCCCCCCTCTTAGTGCTCTTGATCCTAACAATTGGTATAAGAGCGGGATTTTTCTCATTTCGGATTTACACCCGAGAGAAATGGCTCTTCATGGCTTTCAAGAGGGCTTATCAGTTGTTCGTCCACCGTTGTTTAACAGATTGGACTACACTTATTGGAAAACTCGAATGAGAGTTTTCTTGATTTCTATGAATTTTGATTTCTATGAATATCGTTGAAAACAGTTTTCAACTTCCCTCTAAACCGATGAACGAATGGTCAGATTTGGAGAAGAAGTATTTTTCTTTAAACGCAAAGGCTATGAATGCCTTATTTTATGCTTTGGACAAAAATGAGTTCAATCGGATTTCTACGTGCGAAACGGCTTTTGACATTTGGCGAACACTTGAAATCACGTACGAGGGAACTAGTAGAGTCAAAAACTCGAAAGTTAACATTTTATTGCATGATTTTGAGCTTTTTCGAATGCAACCAAGTGAGACTATAGGCGACATGTACACCCGTTTCACGGATGTCATCAATAGTTTAAGAGCTCTTGGAAAATGTTTTTCGGATTTTGAACTCGTAAACAAGATTTTGCGTTCTCTTTCTAAGAAGTGGGATTCAAAAGTAACTACAATACAAGAAGCTAAAAACCTAAACAACTTACCACTTGAAGAACTAATTGGTTCGTTGATAATATATGAAATGGTGCACAATGCACATGATGAACATGATAAACAAAATCACCTTCCAAAGAACAGGAAGGATTTGGAACTCCGGACAAATGAATACCACTTGAGCGATGACTCAAGTGATGAGGACAATGATGAGCTTGAACTTCGAACACTAAATCTTAATAAGTTTATTAAACAAAAATCTAAAATAAATAATAAACTTGAACGAAGGAAGAGTCCAAAGAAGAAGAACACAAAGTGGGATGAATCGAGCTCCTTTGAAGACGAGGAGAAAAATCAAGAAAGGCGAGGTGGCAAACTACACCTTAATCACTTTCAATGATGAGGTAATCGAAATCCTCCTAATTTATTTTGAAATTACTTGATGCTTTCATGATGTATTTTCTTTTTTAGTTTAGAATTAATTTTCTTAAAAATTACATGTTTAAAAAAAAAAAAATTATGATCATGCTAAGTAATTTCGAAAATGGTAATATTGCACATTTTATGATAAACAAATAAAATGATCTTGATTGAAAATATGAAATCATGGTTAAGAAGTAATAATGTGTATTACGTTGATTTCCATTGTTATTTCTCAATTTTGATTAAAAAAATCATGTTTGATTTGAAGAAATGCATAATGATATTTTGATTAACAATTTTATGCATGAGATTTTAAGCTATACATGATGATAAGCATGTGTTACTTTCATGAGTGTATTTGAAAAATTATGGCAAAAATGAGTCCGAATGATTGAACTTGTTAAAATTAATTTTCAGACTTTCTTGATTGAATGATCAAATCACTCGATTGCCATGATGATTTTACACAATTACATGCCCTAATAACAGGTTGGAAATTATGTGCTTTAGATACAAAAATTTTCATGATAATAAGCATGTTTTGTCCTCATGATTGTATTTGAAAATCTATAGCAAAATCTTGTCCGAATGCATGAAAGTGTTAATTTCATTTTCGGATTCGCTTAACAATTGGTATCCTAACAATCGGATTTTCTCATACACTTATAAAAAATATTTTTCTGAAATGGATTTGATGAAATGATTCCTGCTTATAAATTCCATCTTGAAATATGGATGATAGTGTTTTTTTTTTTGCAAAGATTTGTTTCACATACATATCTCCTATGATTCATGTGTAGAGAAAGAATTCATAAATCATAATACAATGAGATTTCTTATGCAAAAATAAAGTGCTTTTGTGATTCTTTGCATTGTTGTCTTGTATGCTTCAAGTGATAATATGAATATATGAAACACTTATGATATGATTTTTATGCAATTCCTTGTATTCATGAAATATTTATCTCATCACCTAATAATTCTTCTTTATATTCCTTATATGATGATAAGAATGTTAGGATCGGAGCGGCACTAAGAGGGGGGGGTGAATTAGTGCAGCGGATTAAAACTTCGGTTTTGGAAAAATCTTTCGTACGATAAAAAACCGAACTTGAAAAGCTTAATAACGTAGAAGCGTATGGAAGCGTAGTGACTAAGTAAAGTAGTTTGTAGTATGTAAATGACAAGAACAAAATGCAAACCAGAGAAGACGATAGTTTATAGTGGTTCGGTCAATCGTGACCTACATCCACTCCTCCGATTCCTCTTCCGTCGAGGCCACCGGCATCCACTAATGATCTTCCTTTACTAGGCGAAGATCAATCTCCTTCTTACACCCCTCTTACAACCTCTTACAAGTGGTTCACCCTTTTACAAAGATTTCAATGAATAGAAAGGAGGTGAACACTCAAGCTATTGAAAACAAGACTTTTCCTAAGGCTTTTCTCAACTTCTAGCTTCTCAAAAGGTTGTGTTCTCTGTTGAGAAATGAGGGGTATTTATAGGCCCCAAGAGGATTCAAATTTGGGCTCCAAAATTTGAATTCTCTTTGGTTTCCGAGGCCGGCGGTGCCACCGCCTGTCAGTGTCTGACACTGATAGTGGACTGGCGATGCCACCGCCCAGTCTAGGCGGGGCCACCGCCTAGGCCAATTCAGCTCACTGGTTGGGCTCCAAACTTGGCCCAAACCAGTCCGAACTCAGGCCCAATTGGCCCCTACTTGGGTTATAGGATTAACACCTAATCCTAACCCTAATTAACGTGCTAACTATGAATTTAAAGATATTTTCTAAGCTATTACAAAGTTCGTAAGTCAAGACTTCTTCCGGCGAGCTTCCGGCGAACTTCCGACGAACTTCCAACGGTCTTCCGATAAACTCTCGGAAACCATTCTGTGGACTCCCGGTAAGCTCCTAGACTTCACGATTTGATCTTGGCGAGTTCCAACGAGCTTCTTCGGTAAGCTCCTATCTTTCTCGGTGAGCTCCGCGAACTTCCAATGAACCTTCTAGCGAGCTTCCGAAAAACCCTTCGGCAAGCTCCCTACTCATTCTCGGCTAGTTCCGGCAGCATTCCCGACGAACCTTCGGACTTCCGTCGAACTCTCGAACTCCCAACAAATCCTTCGCGCTTGACTCCAGCACTTTGTTTCGCTTTATGTCTTCATCGTTATCGTAGTTAATCATGCACACACAAACCAAAACTCAACTCCGATCTAGACAATTATTACAACGCGAATTGACATTCTGTTGCCCGGCACGTCATTGGTTGGCGCTTCATCCGATTCTTCGGTGCATCGTCCTCTCTTGCGGCTTGTTGCCCATTCAACGGTTGACCTCCGCAACCCCGATATCCTTGGCGTAATTTCGCTCTCCTTGGCCCGATGCCCGACGTCCGAAGCATTCAGCCATCCAATATCCTGACGTAATCTCTTCCGGCGCAACGTCAATTCCTCCTGCGTCTACCGTCTAAACCTGATCGAGTAGACCTGCATCACTCAAAATGCAGTTTAAATCATAAACACATATCAAGTGGTTTCATCATTAAAATACGAGATTCAACAATCTCCCCCTTTTTGATGATGATAACCTCTTGATGACGGAGTTAACCTTAACTCTCGGAGTTTAAACAAACTCCCCCTATCAATATGCCATATTGATAGAACCTTGAATTCAAACTGAATTCATATCATTGCAATATTCATCATGAATACTTGCAACACATCATCATGAACATATGTATAAAACTTATGCATCACATGTCATGTTATCAATATACTTCTCCCCCTTTGTCATCAACAAAAAGGAGAAGTACCACAATCAAGTGTTTGTTATATGGGTTCAAACCATTGCATGAAAAACATAAAATTAAATTTTTATCATCATGTAATCTAGTAATTTTATAACATTTTAGAACTTGCAAGCTAGCAATTTAGAGATGTTCAAGAAAGCAACTCTTGATTTTTGAAATATGCAAGTTTTATAAGCTAGAAAATTCAAATATATACAAGTTGGCATATTTGCTTTTCTTGAAATAAGCACGATAGCACATTTTTGCATTTTCTTGATGTTTCAAGCTAGCAATTCTCGGTGATGTTCAAGATAGCAATTTCTTCTCTTTTGAGAAGTGTAATTTTTGCTTTCTTCTTGGATTGTGCAAACTGGCTATCTCCCCCTTAGTCATTTGTCAAAAAGAAGGGAAGACTCTTTTTAAGGAATGGAAGACTCTTTATGTCAATTTCTAAATCATGACAAAGGTGAGTAATCATTCTTATTTAAAAATTTCATAATTGAGATAAACCTTGAATTCAAATTAAGGTAATATTAATCATGATTCACATCATATGTAATACATCACATAAAAAGCATAAGTATTGCATGCATCATTTTAGCAACAAATCGTAGCATTTTAAATCATGATTTACATCATATGTAATACATCACATCATAATTAGAAGGTACAAGTATTGCATACATCATTGCAAATCATAAATGTTTCATATCATGATGGTATCAATTTGTCAAATTATATCCTACCATGCATGATCAAAACTTCTCCCCATTTGTATTTCATGCATAATTTCACTTCATCACATTAGGAGTATCAAGAGGAATTAATTGATTGATGAGATAAATATTTCACGAATACATGGAATTGTAAAAACAAATCATATCATAAGTGTTTCATACATTCATATCATCACATGAAGGAATATAAACAAAAATTAGTGATGAGATATTACTTCATGAATACAATAAAATTCATATAGCATATCATGGTTTATTAGAATTAGTCTTCCTTTTGGTGAACAACAAAAAGAATAGTAGGAGAGCAAGATCTCAATTCATGCACATCAAATATTCAATCATCAAAATCATGATTCATCTAGAAAATTCTCCTCTTTAAATATTCAAAGAGAGAATCACGATGAACATTCTTGGTTTACATAAAGTTTCAAAACATAATTATCAAGATCATGAATACTAAAAGACTATGAAGCATTTCGACAAATCTCCTTTTAAATAGAAAACAATCTTGATTCATAAAGGATTTCATGTTATAAATTTCAAGAGATCAAGATCGTGATTTCGATAAAAAATTATTCAAATTTAAATCATCAAAATCATTATCAAAATCCAAGAGATTCACAAAGATGATACAAATGGATTCATCAAAATCAATAAGATTAAGCAAAATAATTTTCAAGAATGTTTTCCTCTTTTAGATTGTTTCAAAACATATGATTTTGTTTCATTTATGCCAATTAAAAACATGTATCATGTTTAAAACCGAAAGAGTTGTATTTCAACAAAGATCAATAAGGTACTTTCATTATGGTAAAAATCAATAATCCATAAATCGTAAGATTCATCATGCATAATTTCGGGATTTATCAAGCATGATCAATATGCATGACACTAAAACATGGTTTCAAAATGTTTAATATTTTTATTACACAATTTCATCATTATGCATCATTATATATAACTTTACAATGTCATGCATAAAATCATCAAATCATAGTATTAAAATATTAATATTTTTATTATAACTTTATGCATCATTAAGTATACAATTGTCAAGCATGACACTTCACTATTTCATATAAGCATGCCTATTTCATTTATGTCAAATCAAAACATACATCATTTTTAAAGCCACTTTTATGTCAAATCAAAAAATGCATCATTAAGCATGATCATTATGCATTACTTCAAATCAAACATGATTTTTATTTTCAAAATATTTATCATGATAGAGCATATAAGCCAAAGAAACTATTAAACATAAAGCATATTCATCAATGATGGTTTCATTGAGTATAAAGTATTTTCAACCAAAATCATTAGTTATTTGCTGTAGTCATGCAATTTTTCTTTGTAAGTGAATCTATCTTTTCATGCTTAGTTTACATACAAAAGCCATGCATCATTTTCTAAAGCAACTTTCATCATGGTATAAATCGATAATCCATAAATCGTAAAAGATTATTATGGAAATCATCAATAAACTATAAATTTCCCAAAACTCATCATCATCATGCATAGCTTCAAAAAATAAATTTATTAGGCATGATATCATATTTCATAAGGTATTTTTTATCAAAATCATTTTGTTTATCATAAACATACAATTTTCATGATTATTTTCAAAATTACTAGAACGATAAGCATGATTTCTAATTTTTTTATTTTCATGTAATTAATCCTAAACTAAATTAAAAATAACTCATGAAAAGTATTATATAATTTCAAAATAATTCAAGAGAGTTGAGTTACTTACCTTGTAGTCGAATCTCGTCAAAGCCCAATTCGTCGTTTCACCTTTGGAAGTTTTTGATTCATCCTTGGTTGCCTTCCTCATCTTTGGCCTCTTCCTCCGTTCAAGTTCATTGTTTATTTTAGATTTTTGTTTAATAAACTTATTAAGATTTAGTGTTCGAAGTTCAAGTTCATCATTGTCCTCATCACTTGAGTCATCGCTCAAGTGGTATTCATTTGTCCGGAGTTCTAAATCCTTCCTATTCTTTGGAAGGTGGTTCAAGTGTTCATTATGTTCATCATGTGCATTGCGTACCATTTCATATGTCATCAATGAGCCGATAAGTTCTTCATGTGGAAAAATATTTAAATCTTTTGTTTCTTGTATTGCCATTACTTTTGATTCCCAAGCTTTAGAAAGTGATCGTAAAACTTTACTAACAAGTTCAAAATTCAAGAAAAATTTGCCAAGAGCTTGTAAACCATTGACGACATCCGTAAAACGGGTGTACATGTCAACAATGGTTTCTCTCGGCTTCATTTGAAAAAGCTCGAAATCATGCATTAAAATATTAACTTTCGAGTCTTTGACTCTACTAGTTCCCTCGTGCGTGATTTCAAGTGTTCGCCAAATATCAAAAGCCGTTTCGCATGTAGAAATCCGATTGAACTCATTTTTGTCCAAAGCGCAAAATAAGGCATTCATAGCCTTTGCATTTAAAGAAAAATACATCTTCTCCAAATCCGACCATTCGTTCATCAGTTTAGAGGGAAGTTGAAAACCGTTTTCAACGATATTCCATAAATCTAAATTCATAGAAATCAAGAAAAATCTCATTCGAGTTTTCCAATAAGTTAGTCCAATCCGTTAAACAACGGTGGACGAACAACCGAAAAGCCCTCTTGAAAGCCATAAAGAGCAATTTCTCTCGGGTGTAAATCCGAAATGAGAAATACCAGGCTCTGATACCAATTGTTATGATCGGAGCGGCACTAAGAGGGGGGGGTGAATTAGTGCAGCAGATTAAAACTTCGGTTTTGGAAAAATCTTTCGTACGATAAAAAATCGAACTTGAAAAGCTTAATAACATAGAAGCGTATGGAAGCGTAGTGACTAAGTAAAGTAGTTTGCAGTATGTAAATGGCAAGAAAAAAATGCAAACCAGAGAAGACGGTAGTTTATAGTGGTTCGGTCAATCGTGACCTACATCCACTCCTCCGATTCCTCTTCCGTCGAGGCCATCGGCATCCACTAATGATCTTCCTTTACTAGGCAAAGATCAACCTCTTTCTTACACCCCTCTTACAACCTCTTACAAGTGGTTCACCCTTTTACAAAGATTTCAATGAATAGAAAGGAGGTGAACAATCAAGCTATTGAAAACAAGACTTTTCCTAAGGCTTTTCTCAACTTCTAGCTTCTCAAAAGGTTGTGTTCTCTGTTGAGAAATGAGGGGTATTTATAGGCCCCAAGAGGATTCAAATTTGGGCTCCAAAATTTGAATTCTCTTTGGTTTCCGAAGCCGGCGGTGCCACCGCCTGTTAGTGTCTAACACTGATAGTGGACTAGCGGTGCCACCACCCAGTCAAGCGGTGCCACCGCCCAGCTCTCGGGTTCTGGGCGGTGCCACCGCCTAGGCCAATTCAGCTCACTAGTTGGGCTCCAAACTTGGCCCAAACCAGTCCGAACTCGAGCCCAATTGGTCCCTACTTGGGTTATAGGATTAACACCTAATCCTAACCCTAATTAATGTGCTAACTAAGAATTTAAAGATATTTTCTAAGCTATTACAAAGTCCGTAAGTCAAGACTTCTTCCGGCGAGCTTCCGGCGAACTTCCGACGGTCTTCCGATAAACTCTCGGAAACCATTCTGCGGACTCCCAGCAAGCTCCTAGACTTCACGATTTGATCTTGGTGAGTTCTAACGAGCTTCTTCGGTAAGCTCCGATCTTTCTCGGTGAGCTCCGCGAACTTCCAACGAACCTTCCGGCGAGCTTCCGAAAAACCCTTCGGCAAGCTCCCTACTCATTCTCGGCTAGCTCCGGCAGCATTCCCGACGAACCTTCGGACTTCCGTTGAACTCTCGAACTCCCAACAAATCCTTCGCGCTTGACTCCAGCACTTTGTTTCGCTTTATGTATTCATCGTTATCGTAGTTAATCCTGCACACACAAACCAAAACTCAACTCCGATCTAGACAATTATTACAATGTGAATTGACATTCTGTTGCCCGGCACGTCATTGGTTGGCGCTTCATCCGTTTCTTCGGTGCATCGTCCTCTCTTGCGACTTGTTGCCCAATCGGCGGTTGACCTCCGCAACCCCGATATCCTTGGCGCAATTTCGCTCTCCTTGGCCCGATGCCCGACGTCCGAAGCATTCAGCCATCCAATATCCTGACGTGATCTCTTCCGGCGCAACGTCAATTCCTCCTGCGTCAACTGTCTAATCCTGATCGAGTAGACCTGCATCACTCAAAATGCAGTTTAAATCATAAACGCATATCAAGTGGTTTCATCATCAAAATACGAGATTCAACAAAGAATACATGAAATATTCATTAATTTGTTTTGATACAAACAAGAAGTTTCGATCATGTATGGTAGGATGTAATTTGACAAATTTGGTACCATCATGTTACAAAATAAATGATGATTAGGAATCATGCATTAATGATGATTGTATATTTTATGATTTGGCATGATGCATGCAATGATGAAATATTCATGAATTTGAAATGATGCATGCAATACTTATGACAATGATGTACATGATGTATTGCATATGATATGTATCATGAATGCTTTAAATGATGAATGTTTGGTATCATGATCAACATGTTGATAAATGCTTAAAAATTTTTATGTTTGAGTATCATGTATGATATACCCATTAATGATGATTGATTTTTCGGTATCGTGCATGAAAAATAAGGTTTTTGAAATTGTGTATGTTTTAATTTGAATATATAATGATGCATAAATAAAATTGATACTTACCTTTCTCATAATCTGAAAATTAAAAGAAAAAAGGGTCTTCCTGTTAGGACTCTAGCTTGGAGAGTCCTAATTGAGAGGGACATTCATGTAAAACTATTAGGACTCTAGCTAGGAGAGTCCTAATTGAGAGGGACATTATGTTAGGACTCTAGCTAGGAGAGTCCTAATTGAGAGGGGCATCATGTAGGAGGTTTTTTCTTAGAGAAGAATTAGGAGTTGTAAGGGAATAGGAGTCTTGAGTAGGAGTCCTATTAGGAGTTGGTTAGAAGTAAGAGTCTTAAGTAGGAGTCCTATTAGGAGTTAGGGTTTAGAATCCCTATAAATAGCCATGTATTCCTTCTCTTTTCTTAAGCAATAGATGAATCTTTTCTGCAGCCTTTGAGCAACAACTTGGAGGGAGGAACCCCTATAGAGTTCCAAGGAGGCTGATCCCCTAAAGAGATCAACCCCAAGTTTAGAATCTGTAAGGGTTCTAAAACCTGGTATCAGAGCAGCGTTCTTGGCATCTCGCTGCCCTTCCACTGCCATCCATCAGCCCTCCACAACCGCCCAAAGCAATTCCCACAATTGCTTAAAAGATCGTCGCCGAATTCCGCCATCATCTCCACCACCGCGGATCATCCTTTGATCTCCCCATGAATTGCAACAGGTTATGGTTTCCTACCTTACTGCTACTGCAATTTAGTTATCCTTATTCAAAAATCCAAAAAAAAAAAATTATTCCTATATTGCTGCATAAACCTTTCATCACAAAGTTTTCATCTCTACGACGAAAGATACATTGCAGAATTCCAGCCGCATAGTACCATGTTTGATCTTGCTACTATGCTTTTTCTATCCAAATTTCTATGAAATTTTTATGACATCTTTGACATTTCCTAACAGCAGATTTTCCTTTGGTTTTTTCAAAAAATTCTCAATATAAACCATTGATCTTTAACGTCAAATCTGCTATACTTGAAAATCTGCACTGTAAAATTTCAGCCGCACAGCACTATTTGTTTAATCTTGATACTACATTGTTTCTATCCAAATCTCTACGAAATTTTTATGATAGCTTTGACTAGCAGTAGATTTCCCTTTGGTTTCATCAAAAAATTCTCAATATAAACCACTGATCTTTTACGTCCAATCTGCTATACCTAAAAATCTGTGCTGTAGAAAATTTCAGCCGCATATTGTTGTCTTAACCCATCTATTTGCAATCTTTTTTGAATGAAATTTCTTATACACCTCATAGATCTTCTTGGCTTCCATATAAGATTGATCTATCAAGAAATTTATCTCTAAAAATGATTTTATGTTGCTGTAAATTTTCATCGTATCCCGCTGAAATTTTTTGACGAGAATTCTGCAATCGCAACTTGCACCAATTTCCTTGCTGTTATACTGCCGAAAATTTCTTGATTAAATTAGATATCCTTGCTGTCATATAAATTGTGATTTTTCTATCAATTCCCTCCTCAATTATCTCAAGTTTTTGGTGGAAATTACGTCAAGAAATCGTTGTTTCTTCGACGACAATTCTACTCTTACAAGACAGCACATACTTGCTGCAACTTCCACTTATTTCTATCAAACCTTTGCTACCATCTACCACAGATCCAAAACATTCATCCATAGCCCTAAAACTCCACTAAATCACACCCTCAAACTGCACCCAAAACAGTCACAAAATAAGCCTAAATCGTAGCCTACATCCATCGATCCACCAATCCTTTCGACCATCACTTCTCTTAACTATACATGCCTTTAACCTGACAATAAAAGAGAGATATTAATATCATAGATTTGGAGGCATATACTATGGCATCTAAGGAGGCAATCAATGCTAAATTCGAAGCCTTGGAGGTGCGAATGGAGGATAAGATTCGGACGCTCTTAACCGAACTCAGATTGGGCCGACCACTAAGCCCGAAAAAATCATATCACAGAGAGAGCTTTGCCCAATCGCACCAGGCTCGAAGAGATGACTTCCAAGGGAGGGGAGGCTCTATGACTGAACCCAACTATCCATGCATGAGAGTGGACTTCCCTAGATGGGAAGAAGGAGACTCGATTGGTTGGATCTCGCGCGCGGAGCGATATTTTCAATACCACAAAACCGCGGATGCATCTATGGTGAAAATTGCAGCTATACATCTTGAAGGGGATGCTATACAGTGGTTTGACTAGTTTGAACATACTTATGGAGTCCTTTCATGGCAACAATTCAAAGAAGGACTGCTGATCCGCTTCAGACCAACCGATTACGAGAATATTGATGGACAACTAGCAAAGATCCGAAAAACTTCCACCATTCAGGAGTACCAAACTAGGTTTGAAAGGTTATCTAATCAAACTCATGATTGGTCTCAAAAACAGCTATTGAGGACCTTCATTGAGGGCTTGAAGCCGGAGATCCGAGGAGAAGTTAAAGCGCGACAACCGTATACGCTTATGGCAGCCATCTCTTTCGCACGACATCAAGAGGAGCAATTGAACCACGAAGCTTGAAGGACTAGGGTCGCTCCTCAACCAGTAATATTGAAGCCCTCAGCCCCCCCTACTATTGACAAAGTCCCTACACTAAAGAGGTTAACAAAAGAAGAGCTTCGGGAGCGATATGCGAAGGGGTTATGTTGGCATTGTGACGAGCCGTGGAGCCGTGAGCATCGCTGTAGTAAAGGATGACTTCTTATGATTGAACCGATAGAAGAAGAGGTCATTGAACATTCAGAAGAGAGCCTTGAACATGAAAAAAAAGATGCAGAAGAAGAGCCACAACCGACCGAAGTTACGGTACATACACTAGCTGGCTACTCAAACCCGCAAACGATGAAAGTTGGAGGCCTTCTCAAACAACAACCGATCACTGTTCTCATCGACACGGGCAGCACTAATAACTTCCTAAATAGTAAGGTTGCTGTCCATATGAACTTACCTATTGAGAATTGCAGCAGGTTTGTCGTTAAGGTCGCCAACGGACGGATTTTGAAGTGTGATCATAGGTGCTCGCAGGTGAAACTGTTGCTGCAGGACCAAGAGATAATTGCAGATTTCTTCCTCCTCCCTCTTGATGATCATGAGGCCATACTCAGAATTAAATGGTTGATGACATTATGTGATATTTCTTGAAATTTTATGCAACTATTTATAAAATTTTACAGTAAGGAGAAATAGAAGATATTGCATGGGAAACGTGAGGGCGACGTAACGATGATTTGCACACAACAAATGGAGAAGGTTTTGCATTAAGCATGCAGGGGCTTTTTGGTACAACTTGAGCAGCAAATTAAAGGAGAGCTAATAGAATTTGAAGTTCCAAACCTATTTCCTTTGCTTGCTGAATTTTCAGATATATATGACGAGCCGCACAACCTACCTCTTACTCGTCGGCATGATCATTGTATAATGATTTTTCCAGTCAAATCTCTAGCAAATACTCAGCTATATCAGTATCCACATCTCTAGAATGATGAAATAGAAAGGATTTTAAAAGAGATGCTTGAAACAGGAGTTATTTGGCCAAGTTGCAACCTCTACTTTTCACCGGTGCTACTTGTACACAAGAAGGACGGAACATGGCGAATATGCGTTGATTACCGAGCTCTCAATGGCATAACCATCAAGAACAAATACCTTATTCCAATAGCAGATGAATTGCTAGATGAAAGGGAGCACAAATCTTCACAAAGCTGGACCTTCGATCCAAGTATTATCAAATACGAGTGTATGAAGAAGTCATACCGAAAATCGCCTTTCGAACACACAACGGTCACTATGAATTTTTACTTTCTTCAACAAAAGGTGAAATATCTTGGGCATATCATATCAGAGGAAGGTGTGACAGTGGACCCCTTCAAAATTGAAGCAATGCAAAACTGGCCTACCCCGAGGAACATAAAATTACTACATGGCTTTTTGGGTTTAACAGGCTACTACCGTAAGTTCGTGAAAAACTATGGAAAGATCAGTGCACCACTTACTTTCTTACTAGAAAAAGATGTCTTCCAATGGTCGGACAGAGCCTCCACTGCCTTCGACAAACTTAAGGCAGCCATAACGACGATGCCGGTGCTAGCGCTACCAGATTTCAACTGACCCTTCATCATTAAGGCCAATGCATCTGGAGATAGAATGGGGGATGTTCTCATGCAAGATGGTCTACCACTCACATACATTAGCAAGACATTGTCTCCCTCCTATCAAAACATGTTAACATATGATAAGGAGATGCTTGCCATTGTGCACGCAGCAACGAGGTGGAGATTGTACTTGATCAGGCGATACTTTCAAATCAAGACCGACCATAAAAGCCTAAAATATCTCTTGGAGCAAAAGATATCTTCCCCCGAGCAGCAAAAATGGGTAACAAAACTTCTTGTATTTGATTATGAAATAACTTACAAAAGGTGGAAAGAGAATGTTGTTGCAGATGCGCTTTCGCAACTACTTGAGCAAGCTGAATTTTCGGTCGTTTTACTTCCAACCAGCGACTTCCTTAAGGATATTAAGATGGAATGGCGGGAAGATTCGGAGACCAGTAAGATACAAAAAAAATTAGAGGAAGCACCAAGCTCCGTGGCTCATTACAATCGGGACTCAAAAGAATTATGCTATAAAGGACGCATTGTGCTTGTGACAAATTCTACTTGCATCTTCAAGAGCAGATTTTGGACAAAGTTATTCCATATGCAGGGTACTAATTTAAAAATGAGTACGACATATCACCCACAAACCAACAGCCAGACGAAAGTTTTAAATAGGTGCTTGGAGACAACCCAAGCCACCCACCAAATATGACTACCCAAAGAGAACTCCAGACCCAGCCAAGTGCCATTATTGATCGACAGATCATGACTCGACGACGATGACCCACTAATGAAGTGCTAATACAGTGGGCGAACCTACCAATAGAAGATGCCACTTAGGAGAACTATGACGACTTGAAGATCAAATTCCCAGAATTCATGAATCATCAGCCTCGAGGACAAGGCTGATTTGAAGAGGGACATTCATGTAAAACTGTTAGGACTCTAGCTAGGAGAGTCCTAATTGAGAGGAACATTATGTTAGGACTCTAGCTAGGAGAGTCCTAATTGAGAGGGGCATTCATGTAGAAGGTTTTTTCTTAGAGAAGAATTAGGAGTTGTAAGGGAATAGGAGTCTTGAGTAGGAGTCCTATTAGGAGTTGGTTAGAAGTAAGAGTCTTAAGTAGGAGTCCTATTAGGAGTTAGGGTTTAGAAGCCCTATAAATAGCCATGTATTCCTTCTCTTTTCTTAAGCAATAGATGAATCTTTTCTGCAGCCTTTGAGCAGCACCTTGGAGGGAGGAACCCCTATAGAGTTCCAAGGAGGCCGATCCCCTAAAGAGATCAACCCCAAGTTTAGAATCTGCAAGGATTCTAACACTTTCCTTCTTTTTGACAATGACAAAGGGGGAGCAAGAATTTCTAGCGTAGATATCATAAAAAGAGGCAAACTAGCTAGCTTACACAATTCAAGATGAAAGCAAAAATTACACTCCTCTAAAGAGAAGATGCAAATGTAACACTTGCCAAATTGTTTGCTTGCCTCATGTAAAAAACTATCTCTTGCTAGTTTGGCACTTTGCTAGCTTGCACTTTGCAAAGAAAGCAAAGATGACACTACTCAAAAGAGAAGGAAGAGCTTGTTATCTTGAACATCACAAGCTTGCCAAACAAAAATTGCAAAAGTGCTATCTTGCCTATCTCAAGAAGCAAAACATGCTAAACTTACACCTTGCAATGGAAGCAAAATTGCGAGCTCAAACATTGCAAAGGAAGCAAAAATTTGCTAGCTTGCAACTTGCATATTTCAAGAAGCAAGAGTTGCCTTCTTGAACATCTCTAAATTACTAGCTTGCAAGTTCTAAAATGTTGTAACATTGCTAGCTTGCATGTTCTAAAAGTGCTATCTTGTATGCTGTAAAACTTGCATATCTAAAACTTGATAGCTTGAATGTTCTAAGCATGATGTAACATTTGCTAAATTTTTTTGCTTCAAAACTACATGATGATAAAACTTGATATTATGTTTTTCATGCAATAAGTTAAACTAATATTCTAAACACAAGAATAGTTGGACTTCTCCTTTTTGTTGATGACAAAGGGGGAGAAGTATGATGTTATGCATAAGTTTATGCATAAATACATGATGACGTGTTGTAAGTATTCATGATGAATATTGCAATGACTTGAATTCAGTTTGAATTCAAGGTTCTATCAATATGGCATATTGATAGGGGGAGTTTGTTTAAACTCCGGGAGTTAAGCTTAACTCCGTCATCAAGTGGTTGTCATCATCAAAAAGGGGGAGATTGTTGAATCTCGTGTTTTGATGATGAAACTACTTGATATATGTTTATGATTTAATCTACGTTTTGAGTGACGTAGGATGCTTCAATCAAGATGAGACAATTAAAGTAGGAAAATCATGTTGTGTCGGAGGAACATGTTAGAAGATTGGACGTCGGGCCGGTGGATTGGTCGACGTATCGACAGAAAGCTTCAGGCCGTGGACTCGGGCATCGGGCCAAGAAGAGCGGGTATTGTGCCAAGGATATCAGAGTTGCGGAGTCAACTGACCAATTGGGCAATAGGCTGCAGGAGAGGACGATGCGCCGAAGAATCGGACGAAGCGTCGAGGGACCAATGACATGCCGGACAACTTGGTTAATTGCTTAGGATTAATTATCTCGATCGATGTTTTATTTTAAGTGTGCAGGATTAACTACGATGGAAGAAAGACATGCAGTAGGAGTTGCACCGGAGTCAAGACAATGATCACGTTGGGAGTTCGAGAGTTCGACGGAAGTTCGGACAGTCATCGGAGGTTCTGCGGGAACAAATCCGAGAAGTCCATAAGCTTGCCAAAGAAGCTCGTCGGAACTCGCTAAGTGAATCGTCGCAAGTCCAGGAGTTTGCAGGAAGTCCGCAGGAGCATCACCGAGGGTTCATCGGATGATCGACGAAAGTTCACCGGAAGCTCGCCATAAGAAGCGATTGACGCACCGGAGCTAGTTGCAGTAAATGTCTTAGGAAAAATCGTAGTTAGCATGTTGATTAAGTTGGAAATGGGAGGTGATCCCATTAACTTAATCTTGGGGCAATTGGGCCCTTGAAAAACCCAAATTGGGCCGAATGGATCAACCCATTCGGACCCTGATTTCTGCCAGGCGGTTGAACCGCCCAAGGCAGGAGGTTGCACCGCCTGGGCTTAGTCTCCGAGCGAGACTGGGAGGTGCAACCACTCCAGCCAGGCGGTGGCACCACCTGGGGCTCAGTCTCCGAGCGAGACTGGGCGGTGCAACCTCCCCTGACAGGAGGTGGCACCGCCTGAGCTCGGTCTTCGAGCTCTGCCAGGCAGTGCAACCGCCTCAGTCAGGAGGTGCAACCACCTGAGCTCGGTCTTCGAGCTTTGGTAGGAGGTGCAACCACCCCTGACAGGAGGTGGCACCGCCCAAAGGCTCAGTCTTCGAGCTCTGCTAGGCGGTGCAACCGCTCCAATCAGGAGGTGCAACCGCCTGATCCCGGAATTCCGGGAATTGATGTATTTGAGCTCCAAATTTGAACTGGGTTGGGGCCTATAAATACCCCACCCATTCAGTACTGA
The DNA here is from genome assembly GCF_036884655.1 of Musa acuminata AAA Group. NCBI lineage: Eukaryota > Viridiplantae > Streptophyta > Magnoliopsida > Zingiberales > Musaceae > Musa > Musa acuminata. The sequence continues at coordinate 19,187,892 of NC_088345.1, forward strand.
AAGAGCACAGAATACACACCGAAATCTTGATCTTTTTCTGTGATTCTTAGAGCTCAAAATTGTTGTAAAGGCCAAAAGTTCTTCTCCCTCTGTTCTTCCAAGTTCTGAGTTGTAAAGAGAGGAGAGAAAATTCTGTAAGGGTTGTCTCCTAAGCCCGTCAAAAGGAGTGAAACTGTAAAAGGGTGGTTGGCCTTCGCCTATTGAAGGAAGGCCTCTAGTTGACGTTAGTGACCTCGCGGTGGAGGAAGCCAAAAGTGGAGTCGGTCAAGATTGACCGAACCACTCTAAATCTCGGTTTGCATTTAATTTGAGCATATTATCTTTACTGCAAACCTCCTCTAAAGCTTACTTCTTTCTGCGCATATACGATCGGGTTTCAAGCTTTGCACTTTCCGAATCAGCGTTTAGATGTAAATCTATTTTTTCGTACGATCATCATATTTCAGTTTGCGTTTACATTTTGATTTCAATTATAACTGCAAACTGCCTTTATATCCTTGCTTAAACTGCATCTCGCCTAATCAAGTGATTTACGAATCAGCATTTAGACGTAAATCAGCTTCTTCGTACGAATGTCATATTTCAGTTTGCGCTTATATTCTGGTTTTCATCATAACTGCAAACTACCTTCATAGATTGATTTTAACGTCATCTCGCTTGATCTTAAGTTAAAGTAAACTTAGAATCGGCTTTCACACCGAAATCGTTTTTATCGTTCGAACGTGTTTTATCGCTGAAAGATTTCCGCTACACTAATTCACCCCCCCCCCCCCCCCCCCTCTTAGTGCTCTTGATCCTAACACTTTCATGTTAAACTCTTTCCGATATCGGTTTTCATCGAATGAGAATTTTCAAATCATTATTTTTATCGTACGCACTAATTCACCCTCCCTCTTAGTGCCAATTCACGATCCTAATAGTTGGTATCGGGGCCACATTTCTCTTCGTTAGATTAACACCTAAGAGAGATGGCTTTTTCCAACTTTCAAGATAGTCTTTCTATCACTCATCCTCCTATGTTCAATGGGACGGACTATACATATTGAAAAAACACGAATGTAAGTTTTCTTGCTTTTTTTAAACTTTGATTTATGGAATATTATCGAATATGATTTTCAACAACCTTTTAAACCTATGAATGAATGAAATAATTTTAAGAAAAAATTATTTTCGTTAAATGCAAAAGCTATGAATGCTTTACTTTGTGTTTTGAATAAAAGTGAGTTTAATCATATTTTGACTTGTGAAACTGCATATGATATTTGGCACACTCTTGAAATCACACACAAATGCATAAATACGGTTAAAGAATCGAAAATTAATCTTTTGATGTATAGTTTTGAATTATTTCGAATGGAACCAAGCGAAACCATTGGAGATATATACACTCATTTTACAGATGTCATTAATGGTTTGAAAGCACTTGGTCAAAGTTTTTCTAATTTTGAATTTGTTAACAAAATACTAAGATCCCTTCCAAAAAGTTAGGATCTGAAAACGGTAATATAAGAGATAAAGGACTTGAACAATTTCCTTCTTGCATAACTTATAGGCTCTTTAGTAACATATAAAATGACTTGTATCGAACATGATTAACTTGAGAACAACTTTCCAAAGAATAGGAAGGATTTGACTTGTATCGAACATGACTTTAAACTCTTAACAATAAAGCTTAAAAAGTTCTTAAAACAAGAATCAAATAATAAATATGAACTTCAAAATAAGAAGCTATCAAAAAAGAAGAAAGCACTCAATGTGACTTAGGACGAAACGAGTACATACGAGGAGCAAAACAACAAAGATAAAGTGGCAAACTATACCTTAATGGCTTTTGATAACAAGGTAAGTGACTCAACCAAAACCATTTTACTTTACTATGAAATTACTTGATTCATTTCATGAGTTACTTTTAAATTAGTTTATAAAATATTAAAAAAAGAGGGATTATGCTTCTCTTTCTAGTGATTTTGAAAAATTAAAAAATTAGACATGACAATTGCACGAAGAGTTAGATTCACTTAAAAAAGAAAAATGTATTATTATAACAAACAATAATAAAGGAAAGATCATGATTGAAACTTGATGGTTTTTGTTATAATAAATCTTTTGATTGAAAATGGTTGATGGTTTTGACGATTTTGATGATTTTGACGATTTGAATTTGAATGAGTTTTATCAAAATCATGATCTTGGTTTCTTAGAATTACTTGAGATATTTTGAATCAAGATATCTTCTTTGTACACCTATAATTTTTTATTCTTGGTATTTTATTTAAAGAAGAGATTTACTATATGAATCATGACTTTTGGTATTCAAGTGCTCTTATCTTTGATAACATAATTTCTTTGTATTTATGGCACATATGCCTTGAAATGATTGAAATATTTTACACTATTATGTTCTTCCCTTATTATTTCTTATTTACAATGATAAAAGGGGGAAAAGTTATGATCATGCATGGTAGGATGTAATTTGACAAATTGATACCATCATGTTGATATGAACTATTTATGATTTAGAATGATGCATGCAATATTTATATTTTTTTATTATGATGATGTATGTGATATATTGTATATGATGTGAATCATGATTAAAATTGCTTTGATTTGAATTCAAAGGTTATCTCAATTATGACATTTTGAAATAAGAATGATTACTTATGTTTGTCATGCTTTGAAAATTATTGTAAAGGGAAAAAGAGATATAAAATTATATTCTTCCATTCTTTTTGACAATGACAAAGGAAGAGATAGTTAGCTTACATAAGTCAAGAAGATGCAAAAACTTGCTTACTTGCTTGCACATCTAAAAGAAGCAAAAATTACAAATGTACATATCGTAAAAAGAGGCAAAACTTTTTAGTTTACTATCTTAAAAGCAAAAGTGCTATCTTACTAATCTCAAGAAGCAAAACTTGCAACTTGCACATTGCAAAAAGAAGCAAGAATCGCTAGCTTGCACAATTCAACAAAAATGCTATCTTGCATTTGTTTTTGAAAACTTGCTAGCTTGCATGCTCTTAAATAATATAAAATCTGCTAGCTTGCATGTTCTAAATATGATATAACAATTGCTAAATTTTCTAGCTTATAAATTACATGATGATAAATACAATGTTTGACATTATATCTCAAACACTTGATAGTTGCATTTCTCCTTTTTGTTGATGACAAAGGAGGAGAATTATGATATTATGCATAAGTTTATAATAACATGTTGCTTGGATTTTTGAATCCAAGAGTTCTATCAATATGGCATATTGATAGGAGGAGTTTGTTTAAACTCTGGGAGTTAAGGTTAACTCCATCATCAATTGGTTGTCATCATCAAAAAGGGGGAGATTGTTGAATCTCATATTTTGATGATGAAACCAATTGATAAGTGTTTATGATTTGATATGTGTTTTGAGTGACACAGGATGCTTCGATCAGGGAGAGACATTTAAAATAAGAAAAATCATGTTGGGCTGGAGAAACATGTTAGAAGATTGGACGTCGTGCCAAATGATCGGTTGACGTATTGACAGAAGGCTTCAGGCCACGATTTCGGGCATTGGGCCAAGAAAAGTAGATATTGTTCCAAGGATATCAGAGTTGCAGAGGTCAACTGACCGATTAGGCAATGGGCCGCAAGAAAGGATGATGTGCCAAAGAATCAGACGAAGCATCGATGGACCAATAACATGTCGGACAACATGATTCATGCTTAGTAATAATTGTCTAGATCGAAGTGTGTTTTACGTGTGTAGGATTAACTACGATAGCAAGGCATAAAGCAAAATGAAGTCCCAAGTCAAGAACGTAATTTCGTTGGGAGTTCGAGAGTTCGTCGGAAGATCTACCGGAACCAATCGAGAAGTCCAGGAACTTGCCAAAGAAGCTCGTCGGAACTCGCCAAGAAGATCGTCGTGAAGCCAAGGAGCTTGCCAGGAGTCCGCCGGAACATTGCCGGGAGTTTATTAGAAGTTCGTCAGAAGATCGCCGGAAGAGCAATTGACGTACCGGAACTAGAATGCTTTGTTAATTGTCTTAAATATTATAGTTAGTCTGTAAATTAAGCTAGAATTGGGAGGTAATCCCACTAACTTAATTAGGGGACAATTGGGCCCTTAACGGTGCTAAATTGGGCCGTATTGAATAGCCCATTAAGCACCTAAAAACCCAATTAGTTGGTTCTTAGGTGCGTTACTTTTATAGCAAACAAACTACACTCGTCGTGACCTACATCCACTCTTGCGGCCTATTGCCCAATCGGCCATAGGTTCTTAGGTTCTAAGGTTGGCCGATTGTTTCAAGTTTCAAGTAAATCAAGTAAAGAAGGGTAGTTTGCAGTAAATATAAATTGCAAGAAGTAAACGCAATACGAGGCTCTCATTTGGTTAACTCCGTAATCAATTGGTTGTCATCATAAAAAAGGGGAAGATTATTGAATCTTGGATTTTGATGATGAAACTAATTTATAAGTGTTTATGATTTGATCTATGTTTTGAGTGATGCAGGATGCTTCGATCAGGGAGAGACATTTAAAGCAGAAAAAATCATGTTGGGCTAGAGAAACATGTTAGAAGATTGAACATTATGCTAAAGGATCGGTCGACGTATCGAC